>NC_043986.1:34225283-34395283 GCF_902150065.1 Myripristis murdjan | reverse complement strand
AACGACCTTCATCACTGGTACCAAAATGACCCAATACTCAAAATTTCTTATGTATTTTTATGGAACCAATCAATTTGAAGTTTTTAATGGCTTTTTTAGGATTTGTTTAGTATTTTGCCTGTGACTGCACTAAAAGAAATTGCACTTGAAGACCTAAGAGTGATTCTTAATGCAATATTTCACAAATGCATGGGGTGTCCGAAAACCTTTTTCCACCACTGTAAATGCAGTTAGTTTTCATGTATGTTTTCCTTTCATAATAAGCCCCTCTCTTGTTTCTTTTTTTTTATGGAAGCAGTGACCGCTCCCAGTCAGGAGGGCAACATCTGCTGACAGTTTTACAGCACTTCTTAAAATTCACCTGCCTGCACTTTATTACAATCCATTTTTGCTTTTATTACACTATAGTATCTTTTGCCATATTTCATACAATCTCTTCATTAACATTCTTATACTGTCTTAAACAGTTTTTTTTAACCGTATTTTAGGTTATATTTTTAATTCCATTTTAGTAATTCTTTTTTGTGATTTTGATGTTGTTACTTGTTTTGAAGTCCTTTGGGACAGTTCTGTGATGAAAGAGCTATATAAATAAAACTGACTTGTCTTATATAAAGCACATAACAAACATGTTATTTGAGGGATACATAAAACAGCTTTTTTTTTTTTTTTTTCCAAAATAGGTGTCGCTATTCTTACTGCTGTGTCATTCTGTTGAGATGTAAATGTATTTGTCCCATTCTTTGTGGACTTGTGCTTCTTAAACTCTTTGCCTTAAATGTAAGTGTTTTCAATAGAAATCTGTCAGATGTGACACAACTATCACAATATATTATACAAACTGATCTGAATAAGCTAAATCAACATATCTGCTGGGGTGTGCGGCGGCTGAGGCTTGGGCTGGTATCAGGGTTTGGTTGAACATCAGTTGCATCTGTACTCTGTGAATGTTCATCAGCGGTACACACAGTTCAGTACATGGTGTCCCGGCACATTTACAGCTCTTTGTCCCAAGCCTGGAAAGTTATGTCTAACAGCAATATGGAAACACGTCCCAACAGCGGCATGGTGAACACACAGCAGCATGTGGAGGGCAGCGCTGCCCTCTATGTGTCACTACTGGAAACTGCTGTACCTTTTCTCTGCCTTACTGGGACTGACGAGTTATTATGAGGTAATGGGATGAGATATGAAATATAAGCCCCGGAGTGAGACTGATTACAATATATTTATCTTTTATGAAAAATATATAGATGTGGTTGGGTCAGTGCTGTTCACCTCTGAGTTGATGGTTTATAACACAGTTTTACTGACAAGACACTGGAAGTGTCTGCGGATCCCCTGACCTACAGTGACACATCAAAGAAAGCATGAGGATGTATAGTTTATTATGACAAGTAGTAGTAGATGTAGGATTGGTAGTATAAGTAACAGCAGTAGTAGAAGTAAACCACACTGAGTGCCATTAACCCTAAATACAATGACCGCACCTGGAACTGACTGTCACCTACTTTGAACACTGTCTGTGATTTAGTTAACCCTTTTAATGCCAGAGCAAATTCACTTGATTTCTTTCTAAAACACAGGGGAAAGGGTAATGAGCAAACCAGCAAGAAATGATCTGACAAATAGCAAGGCATTACAAGAAAATGATGAGAAAATGACCAGAGATTTACAAAAACAAAACAAAACAAAAAAACAAAAAAACAAAAACAAAAAACAAAAACAAACAATAGAAATAAAAAAATTGTAAGAGTTTGCACCTTGAAGAGGCAGTATTTGTTTGTTTAATCTGTTAGTGTCTCATATTTCTTTACAAGACAACCTGAGCCGAATACATTGTTGAAGTACACATAGCTGTGAAGTGGGTAATTAATTTTAGACTGCCCCCTGGTGTCACACAGTGAGCCGTACGGCCTCACCACAGCCCACAATGCCAGCCACACCCTTAGCCTGAGCCGGGGGTCCTCAGCCGGGGGTCCTCAGCTGGTGGTGCCTCAGGAGCCACATTTGTCCTGAGACATTAAATGAGGAGCTGCACACTGGCCACTTAAAGAGCTGCTCAGTGGGATTTAGCAAAATGAGAAGTGCAGTAAACCAGAATACATCCACGCACTGCGAAGCCTCTGAAAGCTCAGTGACACACCCTTTAGTCTCCGATAGCCTTTCAAAAATATTTCAGAAACACTACATTGGCCTATATGAAGATGCAGGCTTTTCATTTTTTATGATTTAACAATTTGTGTGTGTTGGAAAACATAGACCGTTCTATAAATTATGAGTATTCACATTGAAATACTGCATATACATTTTTTATGCCTGATTTTATAGGCCAAAATGGCAAGTCCACCTCAGCGGCAACAGCTGTCATGTGTCTAAATGTCCATAAATATCTGAGACTTTAATATACATCAATAAAAGCTTGTGTTAGGCACCATGTGTGCTCGGTGCTTCACAGTGAGCCAGGCTTGCTGTGTGAAGCAGCACTTTCAAATATACATCACAATCATTGTTTCAAACAATCATTCATTTTGACTAAGCAGCTCAACATGGAAAAATAAACCTTTTCAGTTAACATTAAACTGGTTCCCTTCCAGTTCGCAAACCTAATTTTGGTCCATTCTGAGCATTTCCACCAAAAGGCAGTGGTCCGCTGGAGAAACAAAACTAATGCTTTCAGTTTTTTTTAGACAGTTATTTTTCAGAATGTTAGGAGCAGGAGGCAGGAGGCTAACAGTTTAGTCCAGTAATTTTAGGCCAAAATTGGGGTCAACCTAGGACAAATTGCAAGAGAAGCAAACTCATATATATAGTAACCTTGAATTAAAAGGTTACTATATAACAGTGAATTAAAAGGTTACTATATATATAGTGACCTTTTAATTCACTGTTTAAATATCTGTTCTGGCATTTATTCCTTATATTCCTTATTAGTGCATATCAAATCAGATAATGTGTGATATGATATTCATGTGTAAACAGAATAATTCAAAGAACTGGTAATTGGCTTTTTTTCTCGTCTTTGTGTGTGTAATCAATTTGTGAATTTTTATAGTGATATCTGAAAGTAAAATTTTGAACCCCTTTCCCCTGTGTGTTAAAAACAGTGTTTTTTGGTAATATGTGGTCATAAATAGGTGATTTTCAAAACCTTCCACCAATGGGATTTCATGGGACTTTTTTTCCCCTCACTCAGGACAAACTGAGGATACAAAATCAGTTGAGTTTGCTTCTCTTGCAATTTGTCCTAGGTTTTTTCATAAAATGACTGGACTAGTTAGCATTTGGAGCATCCAGCCAGTATCCAGCACTCAGTAACAATGAGAGGAAGAGAGCACCACTACTGTCCTCCACAACAGCTGGGGGGAGTGAAATAATATCACTTTTTTCAAAATCAGTGAACTATTCCTTTAAGTTTTACATTGAATGCAAAGCTGGGATTGAGTATGAAGCTACTGGTCTGTAACATGGCCAAAAACAGAGCTAATCATTATATCATTTATAACATACCCACACAGATATGTTCATGCCTATGTGTCATACATACCGTGATTAGCCACACCACTTCCATCATGGCAGTCATTAATGAGATTTCGATTTTTGAGGTGGCGCTTTAATAGAAAAAGCCTCGACAACCAAGTCCTGCCCCCATGACAAAAGCTGTGTTTTCTGACTGGATGTATACATGACTTTATGTACATTATTTATAGAGTGCACATCAGGTTGGTGAATTGAAAAGCTTGTTTTTTACTGGTGTGGATAAATTTGACAGAGCTTTGTTTTCCTTGCGTAATCCTGTTTGTATTGTCTTTTATCTCCCCTGCAAATAAAACTGCTGCTTTAGGTTAGCCTGGAGAAATCCTGAGCCTGTTTGATTTAGTATCTGGCTAATCTCTGCAAGAGCCAACTGGCTCCCACCGGACCTTTCCAGCTCCGCTTTTTTCTCTGGATCTGGGGATTAGAGGAACTAATTCTTGCACTTGTCTTGTCTTGTTTTTTTTTTTGTTTTTTTTTGGCTGGATGAAGGTTGGTGATCTGGTACAGGACGGCACTGTGTACATAAAGCAGGCATTAACTGCATGTTAATTGCATGTGCCTCATTTGTGTTTTGTGTATTTTAATTGTGTTAAACAGAGGTGGTAAGCAGAGCACTTGAGCACATCACAGCAATGCAGCAGCAACTCAACACAGGAGGAGCAACACCACACGTGTGTGTACAGTCGATGGCAGCTTGCATGGAACAGCCACGGTGTCTGCTGATGTGATTGTGGCAGTGGTTGGGCCAGTGCATGAGAGCCTGACAGAGATGACAATCAGCTCTTTGGTTTCCTCCCACATTTCCCAGGCGTCTGTCTTAACACAAGTCTTTACTGCTAATGACTTTGTTGTTTTAACGATAAGGATAGCTTTGCCAATTAATTCATGCAAGTGTCCCCTGGCCTTGTCAGGGCATCAGAGCTGCACCTGCATTCCATGGATAAAATGAGTCCACTGCAAAGAAAATATATCTGACCAAAAAGCCAGTTAATGAGTGGACAATCTTTTAAAGAGACAGCTCACCAATTTAAAAAAAAAAAAAAGAAAAAAAAGGACAGTAGTGGTGCTATTTTCCTCTCATTGTTACAGTACAATATCACTGTAAAAAAAAAAAAAAAAGGTACAGTAAAAAACTGTCAAGTAGCAACAGTAAAAGACTATAAAATCCAAAATAGAATATCACTGCAACAGATATATTAAAGTACATTTGCTGTGCCCAGTTCAGTGGACCGTGAAATCGACGGGTCTCAGAGCAGTGTCCCATAATGTCAAATACATTGTCACCATATTTTTTTACAGTGAAGTTCTGGCAACCACAGATGCCAGTATATAGTTTACACACGCACGCACACACACACACACACACACACACACACACACACACACACTTCTTCAATTCTTTCACATCAGGCTGCAACATAATAAAAATGAAAAAAAAAAAAAATATATATATATATATATATATATAATTTTTCAATTTTCAAGTAATTGCTTTTCAATTAAATTAAAAATTCTATTTTTTTAAAACTACTTCTTTAAAAAAAAAATGCATTTAAAACAAAAACAAAAACAAACAAAAAAAAAAACAGATACGAATGTATTCCTGTTCCAATATTTTTTTTCCCAATGTGGTAATTGCCATTTTTCTCATCCAGATTTTTGAAAGAAAGCAAATTACGCTCAGGTTTCAAAAGGTTAATTCACTAGACATTGCTACAATGAAAAATATGTTTTAATCTCAACACTTCGAATTTATTTGACACTTACGACAACTAGATAATTCTATAATGAACACAAAACAACATATCTTTCCGAGGGCAGAGTCCCTCGGCGTGGGCTCTGGGCCTTCATGACGGTCAGCTCGGGGCTGCTGAACATGGACCAGTTTGAAAACCCCTCATCTTCTTACTGAACATTGTTTTCTGAGCGGGAGCTATTTTTGTCTCGTACAATTCTTTCCAAATGTTGGGAGAGGTGAGCTCCAAAATGTGAAGAATGTGCTTTCATCACAAGAAGTGCGTGAACATGGCTTTGTTTTTCGAGCTGCTTTATATCAATTCCTCCTTCAGGCTTTTTCATTTCATGGCGTGCAGTCCAGATGCCATTAATGACGTAACCGTGCCACCATCCCTCAGGTTTATCTGACACTGCCAGTAGTGTGACTGTTGCCTTGTGCACTCTCTGCATCCCACAATTCCACAAACTTTACAAACTGATTTCACATGCTCTTTCTTTAACACTGACATAAAGCCTTTATATCCACTTTTCCTGGAATGTCATATTATTGCAAAGTTCTGGGAGGATTTAACCACAGTTTTCAAAGTCATTCCATAAGATTGCCACATGTTACTATGGAGACAAGGTGGAAAATCTGATAATAGTACATATAGTAAGCTTAATGGGATATTTTTATATCTGCATAGCTAAATCCTCAAAAGTAAAACCCAGATTTCATGCCTTATCTCATCAGTTTGCTTCTTTACTAGAACTGTTAAAACCAAACACTAGTAAGAAAAGAAAATACACTGTGAATTATTACAAACAGGTATTGCAAGTTATTTAAATATGCCATTATATTCATTCATCTCTATCATTTTTATATCAGAATCAGAATCAGAAATACTTGATCACAGAAGAGAAAATAGCTAATGAAAATTATATGTTTAATTATATGTTTGGTTTTCTTACACTGAACACTGACTCTGGCCATTTTACACCTTTGTTTAAAGGGATAGTTCACCCATTCTGGAAAATGTGATAGCATCCAAACACTAGCCAGCGCTTTCCAAAATGGGTGAACTATCCCTTTACAAAAGGATGTTCTAAGTGTGAGGATGCCTTGATGTTGTTTTCTACACTAACTGTGCTAAAACAATTACACTGAGAGCTGGACTGGAAATGGCAGCTGAGCCTGATTTACTGGCTCATTGTCAACATTTGCATATCATTTCCTTCATCCAACATTTGACCTAAACCTGAACCTGAGGATGACCTCTGTGACCACATCACCGGCTGAACCCTGACCCCCCTGCGCTATTCAATTCCACCCATAAGATCATTAGCTAATAAACCACACAAGCTTTGGCATCTAAATCTGAGACTGGAGAATTTATGCCTCCCTGATCAATAAAGAATGAAAAGAACAATTTCATGAAATTGAACCAGGGAAGATTTAACTTGACCCATCTCTGCAGATGTGAACAGAGACAAGAGACTCAATTATTCAAATTTATGATGTGTGGGGACCCAGAATTCATTTGGATTTACATCCAGCAGGGTATAAAATTAATGCAAAATCAGTCCTGTTTGCTCATTGGAATTTTGGCTTTCAAGGCATCTTCAGTCTTTAAAAAGATTTAAGGTGTCTATTGGAATGTATTTGTGGTCCAGTTGTCATCTCATCGCATTTTTTTTATTATTATTGATAAAGTTTAAAAACTATGATAAAAGCCTCGGATCTGTATTTCACATATCCAAAACGTTAGCATCTATTAAGTCCTTTTTTAAGTGATTACAACGATTTGATCAGCTCAACCCAACCAACCCCACTTTTTTCCTTTTTTTTTTTTAGCCAAATATAAATTTCTATAGTCAGTGGTATCAAAATGTGAGTAATGTGAGGATGGGGACTTTTAGCCTCTTCAAAACCACTAGTTTGCTTTTTATTTGGCCATTGGCATGCCCAAATGAAAAAGCTAGTAGCAGAAGAACTGTAAGGGCAGAGTGCATGTATGGGGACTCATTTCTCAGTTTCTGAAAATGTGTGTATTTAGTATGGAGGTAAAACACAACGTACACTAGATCAGCTCACACATGAAGGAAATAATAGTTTTTGGGGTCTTGAGTATTAATAACTAGGCCATGCTCAATGTTAGAACTCAAATCACCACATTACCTTAAACATTATGTTGCCTACATGCGTGCAACACTTTAGACCTCTGGACTGGACCTTGTGGAAGCTCCCCAAACCTTAATCCAGTGCCCTGCCGATTATGTGGATTTGAACAGGTTAACAGAAAAAAAACATACATACCGTATATGTTTTCCTGTGAATATAATTGATTTTTTTTTTCTTTGCTTCTAGTGGTGGTGGTGGTTTGCATTATAATGATCACTGGCTGGAGGTCATACTGACATTTAGCTTCTTTTTGAAAATGTATCACTACACGTCTGCCTGGAGTAGCAGACAGCAGCAGGATTAAATGACTGATGTGTCCATTTGCAGTCTGAGGGCTTGTGTCTGTCCACTTGAATGGAAATGGTTAGTGTTGAACCCAGCATGTACAAGGACTGTAAATCAACTGACCCACAGGCTGCTCGTTAAACACCTCTGTGTGTGTGTGTGTGTGTGTGTGTGTGTGTGTGTGTGTGTGTGTGTGTGTGAGTGAGTGTGAGAGAGAGAGAGGGTGAGGGAGAGGCAGAGGCAGAGGGAGCAAGAGATGGGGTTGGGTGGTTATTACATTTTTGTATTTTTCCATCTGAACCCTGTTCAAGAGCCACTCTCAATCACACTGTGTGTGTGTTTAGGCACAATAGATCCATCAATGTGTTTGATGGCTTTTTGAGAAGAATGCTAAATATGAAGTGAAATTCAAGAGTTTGGTACTGAATGAATGACATGGTGATGGCGTATCTGTATCATTACTGACGTGATAACATGTTGATTAAAGTGGCCTGTTGACATTTTCCAGCCTTAACTCTTGCCTGCAACAGGGGATGAGCAGCCAATTTCAAAAGCAGAATCAGTGATATATTAAAATCATGTTTGGATTGCAAGACCCTAATGAACAGCCAACCTCCAACCGCTTTTCCTTGTCAGTGCATTCATTTATTTATTACACTCATTTCCTCCAATTGTATATATTATACATACAAAATTGAGTGATTCTGAGACGCAGGCCTGTCTAAAATCAGAGGCAGTGAGCCAGGAGCATGTGAGGGCAGAGGCCTGAGAGCCTTTGTTTGGTTCATGATTGCGTCTTTGACTTTTCCACAATGGGGAAATGAATGAATGAATGAATGAATAAATGAAGAATTCTTGAGTTCAGAGCTATGACATCAGCAGAAGCTTTGTGATAAAGGGTTGAGCGTTGTTTTCTCACAGTTTATGTTTCTGTTATATACTGTCTGAAATGTTTCTGATCATACAAGTAGTAAAAATAGTTTAGAAATCCTTTTAGAGCTGTCCTGCTGCTTGCTATTTATCCTTTATAGCAGTATGAGCCATATTTTGCAAAAGTTGGTGGTACATAAAGTACCTTATGGGTTCATTTCTGCACAGCTCATGATCAGCTTTTCCATGGTACTGTTTAAGCATCTTGAGTGCACTGAAAGTAACCAAACTGTCTTGGGGGAGTGTGACTCAAAAGCCCCTGTAGTTTAAAAAGCTCAAAACCCTTTGGAGCTGTGGTGCCACCTCTGCTCTGTTTGTCTGAAAAGCTCTGTGAAAGAACAGGTGTGATATTTTCATGCTGCTAGACAACTGGTGGGTCTTACCAGAGTGGAGACAATACTGTTATGCTGAGGGGAACGGAAGCCCACCCAGCTCTGCAGGAATGGATTACTGCAGAGAATGCAGACACTAAAACGCCATTTTACTACAGCTGTTGCCTTTTTGAAACCCTAAAATCTTGTGGGATGATGAATATAGAACTCAACAATAATACCAAATAAGAAAATCCACATTTTCGATTGGGTTTACCATTTCTTTAACCTGACTGGTGTGAAGGTGTCTCACACTGACACAGCGCTGTGCCTTGTACTAATCTAGACTGTAGTTTAGACTAGTACAAGGTGTAGTGGCATGATATTTTAGCAAATTTATTAAATGGGTAGATCTTATCTTTCCATTATAATTTACAATGAGGATTAATGGTTTGTAAATTGAGACAGTGACACTTCAATGCCAAATAAAGCTACGACTTAAAGTAATTCAGTTCAGGCTATGAAAATCCTACTCCAAAATAAGCTGTGGATCATCAAAGCAGCACTGCTGAAAGACATGAAAAAAGGAGACCAACTTAGGTTTGGGGAAAAAAAGTCTATTCATATGCAAAAGAGAAAAAGCATAATCATGACGTCTTGTCAACAAAGTATTAGGTATTAGTGTTAGGACATCATAGGGCTAACTTCATTCAGCATTGGAAACAAAACTATTAAACAGAGTATATTTGGAAGCACTTGTAGTAATTACAGATGGAAAACAATGTGTTTTAAGTTCAGAAAGACTGACACACCCTCTTTCATGCCACATAGTGGTTTGGTCCACTGCACTTCTTGTTTTGATTCTGCCTCTCCTGTGTGTGTGTGTGTGTGTGTGTCACACATCCACCAAGTCTGGTCCATTGACTCCTTCATACTTGCAGGAATGTGAGCTTCACTGGGTACCAAATAGTTCTGTCATTCTGGAAGCCAGCTGGCTGAAAAATGTGCTCAGAAATGACACCGCAGGTTGTTGTGCATCCTTAAAAACAAAAAAAATTACTCAGCTTCTATTGCCCCTGACCACAGTTTTTCTGCTCTACTCATTTTGGGGCAGCACACTCCCAGTGACTCCTGTCGCAATAACTCCTTGTTCTTACAACAGGGAAGAAGTTAATGGACCAAACTTGTACTCCACTTGCGTGGAGGAGCTAATAAAACTATATGGGTAAGAAGTCAAACCATCACTTCAAAAATGGTGACTGTGGTCTATAACATAACAGACAAGACATCCAGTATGAGTGTTTTATTTTGTGCTGTTTAAATCGACCACCATAATAGCGCAAGTGAGTATTGCTACCATCAGTGTAAGATCTAGTCCCATCAACAGGGCTTATAAATGTGTTCTCAACCAAAAGTCATATCATATCAAACCTCAACCAGCGCATACATACAACATGCAGTTTAAAAAGTACCATGCCGACACTATTTTGAGTTTTCCACTATACAGTATTTCCAGTCTGTCTCACACAGTTTTTAAAGATTGCGCAAAATCCAGGATATTGCTTTTCATTCAACATTCATTTTAAGAAACCATGAACTGGTATAAATGTTGATAGGGTTAGACTCACTTTGCAGATACGCCAAGCTGATACAGGGCTTCGCTGTAGGTATCACCTGTCAGACACTGCTACATGTCCAGTTGCATAAAAGAGAATACAAAACCTGAAAATTACATTTTTTAGTTATTTTAGGTTTCATTTAATTTGTTCAATGAGTATTTGTAAATCTGCTTTCAGTTAGTCTGGGTTTCAGGGGTGTTTCCATCCTGACAAAAGATCTAGAGAAAATCTTAATACATTTAAAAAAAAAAAGTCTAATTTCAATACACTAGACATACTGGCTGTCAGTTGTTCCAATCCAAAACTTGATCATCAGCCCTGATAAGTTTTATCAGTGTAAAAGCAACAGTGTACTTGGTAAGAAGTAGAATGTCTGAGGCATTTGTTTGAGTTTTTTCCAGTGTTCTCGGTGAGAGCCCACTGACTGAACTTTGTCTTATGTCCTGTGTTGTTCTTGGACCTTCTTCTGTCCACAATTGGTTCAAATTCTGCAGATTTTCTTGTCAAGAGCTTTATTTTCATATAATGTGCTGTGCCTTTCCAGGCCCCAGTCTGATCGCAGCCAGTCATCATGAGACAGAGGGCTGGTCATAATCCCAGAAATGTCTAACACTGAATAAAGGCGATGACAATTTGTTTGTTACAAGAGGTCAAAAGTCTGAATTAGCCATAGCTTTGATACATGTTCTGGTCAAAATGGGACATTTCTCACAAATAATATCCATCTGATCTAAAATCAGACATGGGCATCTTGCAATGGACATCCTAACCTTTCAGAAGAGGTCTAGCCTGTTGACTGTCATTGATACTTTGTGCAAAAATTTTGTCGAAGAATGTACAGGCAACCAAACAGACCCATCAGCATCACTGCCACTAGGAGGCTCCAGTAGATTACTTGTGAAAAAAGTCACTAAGTCAGTAAAAAGAAAGTGACATTCAAGTTTCTCGGGCCTTCCCTTCTGGCAAAAGAAAAAAAAAAAGTTTAATATTGAACTCATAACGGACAAATTTTTTGGAGTTGTGCTAGCAGTAAAGACCATCTATGTAATTCTGTGTTTAGGACTCAGCATGCCATCAACTTCAAAGTGGGTGCATTATAGATCAAAAGTCAAAGTACTTTTAAAGTGCATAGTGACCCTATGGCTTTGTCAACCTCAGCACATTTCATTTTCATGACTACAGTAACATTTTTTTTCCAAAATGGGGGGAAAACGTTATTTATTAATTAATATTATTACTTTGTAAGATTTTGGCCGTACCTCCGAGTTTTAGGGTTGCAGAATTGTAAACACTCAAATAAACACAATGTCTTACACTACACACCTCAGTCAACTCAACCCATCTGCGCCTCTGCAGACCGGTGAATCAGGACATTTTGTGCCAAAAAGATGACCGCTTGTCAAAAACACTTATTGGAATTCCCGCCTAAAGACATGGTAAATTCCAAAAATTCTGACCCCATGGATTCCATGCTCTCCATGGACCTTGATGGTTAAAAATTGTCTGCATGGCCAACGGTCTTAGGGTCAAGATGTTTTATGGGTAATATGTTGTTTTAAGGTTACCTGCCATTTTAAATCATAACCACTGCCAAGACCTGAAACAACAGAAAATGAATCAACTGGACCGTTAACAGTCTCCCATGCAAGTGTTAAAACAGAAAGTATGTGGACACATCCAGCTAGGAATTTCATAGATTTCTTGTGAACTTTAAAAGACTGAATTCAAAGAACTTGAATTGGAGTAGAAAGGACTTTCCTATTCAAATCAGCATAGCAGGATTATCAGAGGATTGTCATATTTATGTAAATCAGAGCTACTGCAAACAACTGTGGCTGCTGAGCCAGGCAAACTTGGGTATTCCTGTTGATGGGAACTACTAACATCTCTTACTACTTTTTGCAATGAGCTACTGCACAACATATCTTCTTAAAGGAGTGACACACTTTATGTATGTGTCTTGACACTGTAGCAACTAACCACTAAGGCCATTTTATTCTGAATAGCCAAATGACCACAGCAAACAATTCAACGTCCGTACTACTTCATTCAAGTTCTGTGGTTGAATTACCATTCATTCAAATGTTCTACATGTGGAAACACCGTATCAAGTGCAGAATAACTCATGCCATAGCAGAATAACAGTACCACAGGAATGTGCCACAATAAGACACCTTTTTCAAATAATGTGCATCCATTTTCCTGTATCCCCTTTAATGATTCAATGTCTTTTTCAGTTCTGGTCCCCAGATAATGTAGTACATGGGATAGACGTATAGCATTCAGAAAAATGTGAGTGACACTCATCCTTTCACCTCTGTAAGGGCTATAAAACAATCCAAGTTTCCATCATTTTTACTGAGCATTACTGACATCCTCAGTAACAGCTCTACAGATCACACACACAAAGGGGTGTAAATAAAAGAAAAATGGTTATTCCAGGTAGTTGTTCACTCTTTGCGAACTTGTCTGCTATTTGATAAAAGCATGCAGAAGGATCACTATAACATAAAGCAGTCCAAGAAGTGAGACATCTGCCACAGGAAAACAGCACCATTGCTTGTTATCTAAAAATTCATGTGTTACAATTTCAGCACCGTCTATACACTACCTGAATATACAATGCATTGGCCGTAATGACCGACAATTAAAGAAAAAGCCTGGAAACATACCTTTTTTTTTTTTTTAAACACTTCATGTCTCAGCACAAAAAGAAGAAAAAAATAAACAAAAACACAGTTGCACAATCCAGCCTACATTCAAATAACAGCATTTCAGAATTATTGTGGTATTATAAGACCTCTTTCTCAATACATCTCCATTTACATTCATTTTAAATGACAGCATTTGGGACATTGTTTGCTGGAAAAGCTCAGCCCTGTAGTTACAGTTGTAAGGTGTTGCATGTCCTTGAGAAATGAGGACATTCTAACTGATACACACTTAACCTTTAAGCTATCTTTTGGACAAATTCATTAAAGGATTCCTACTACCCAACATAGACTAAACAGTCCAAGAGGAAGTTGCTGACCCACAAATTCAACAACTGCCATGAGCATAGCATGGAGCTGTCCATTATTCTTTCTTTCTCCTTTCAGTTTTAACAAGACTACTGTTCAACAGCAGGTCTCATGGTTCATGGTTTCTTGTCATGGATTCATAAATGTTCTTGTCTTTTTAGAAAAAAGGTTTTTCTATTCTCATGAGGCTATTTCGGTCGGAAAATCTGATCAAGATCCATAACAGATTCATAATATGTACGGACTAGGGTTAGACTGATATATCTGCAAGCTGATGGATACTTATTTTATTAAGTGTCAATTTTCAGTCACGCTATCCACCTGTGATTAAAGGTGGCTCTAACATGAACATAAAAAGGAGAGAAGAGAGAGAAAGGTGACTGTAAATTCTGCAATGAACTGTAAGTTTCATAATTCATCAATTTAAATGATCTTTTTTTCTTCCATATAAAGACGTCTTATATCAAAGTATTTCCCCTACCATTGTACAGGTGGGATGTGTCATTCTGCTTTAAAACAAAGAATTTCATTAGTCTGAATTTCACTTGAGAGTTTGTGCATCCCATGATGGTACATACTGTGTCATGGGCTATTGCAGCCTAACAAGAATACAATTCAGGAGGAAACACTGAACACCTCTACTTTTAGAATGGAAATGGTCAAACCAATGTTGACGTGAGTCTAAAAATATCATATTCAAAATCCCTTATCAGCTGTGGATGGTTAGGGGGGAGACACTTTTACAAGTCCAATAAATATACTCAAATCAGTTATAGTAGGAGCACTCTAAAAACTGATACAAAATAAGTAGCAGGTGAAACTCTGCTGTCCGGTCCAACTACTGTATGGTCTTCGATTGATTTCTCACCACAAAGTGCCACAGAGCCAAAGAAGGTCAATGTCAAATTATAGGCTGAATCTTAATTTCTGGTGCCTACAAGCTCCACAAAACTTAGCATTCTAAAATGGTGATTATCTTGCCATTCACAAACAATTGCATAAATCAATCTACAAAACTACTTAGTTATCAAAGTTACAAGAAGTGACATTACACAAAGACCAAGTAGAAACATGACTTGAGTTATGATTAGTTCAGCTCACATTGTCTTTGGTTCAGAGCCATCTTGATAAAACAGGCAAACTTAGGCCAAGCCAGCAGCACATTGAAAGTGCCTCAGAAGTAAGCTCCAGGAGGGGGAAAAAAACAAACATTGGACAGAATCCCTGAAGAGCACTTGAATGTCACTTCTGTGACACACAAATGAAATGTTTTAATTCAATTCCAACTTAACATGTAAATTGAATTAAATACTTAGTGAAGAAGAACCAAACAGTCCTGGGTTGGAAGTAGAAGAGCCCTTGGTAAAACAGCAAGGCACACTGGATTCTAGTTCCTTGCTGGTACAACAGCCTAGTGTAAGACTTAATGCTGGTTTATGGAGAGGAACAAGAGAAAAATGCTGGTAACCGGAGTCAAAGTTAAGAAGTCCCAGTGTAGTCCACTTATGTGAAAGAGAGGTGGAAAGAGTCGGAATCACTTTATTCACAAGTACTGACAAATTAGACCATAGAATATAGATTGAACCTTGGTTGAGTCAAAGTGAAGAGCTGCAACAAAGGCAGAAAATCCTCTTTGGTGGTAGATCCTCCCAATGTGTAGAAGTAAAACGTTGTGGTGTGATGGACAGCAAAAAAACAGAGAGCCCCTTTATTCATTTGCATTGGAATTGTTTGGAAAATGAAGCTCCACAACATGAATACCATGGCCTCTGTGACAAGAATCCTTGTCATTTCAGCAGGATAGAGCAGGAGCAATGCTTGGTTTCACAGGGTGGAACTCATTGCTACCTGTTCAGGGGTGCAGGTCTTCAGAAAAAGGGTTTAGGGGAGCACTATTTGATTTTGTGGTGGTATTCTGGGCTGAAGAAGGTATTCATCTCTTTCCTGACTTCATGTAGGATGGTATGGCCCCTCGAGCAGTAAGGCCTTCAAAGCGCTTGTAAGTGTAGTTGATGAAGACCCAGTCCTTGTTCTTCAGGTCCGCCTCAGTCTGGTTTGACACCACTGGAGTGGCTTAAAGCATTGATGGCATTTTAAGTCACAGGACAAGATAATGACAAAATATGAAATCTGACATATTTTATGATTGGGCAACATACCTGTTGGTTGAAGGATATCTGAGTCAGGGAATTCGTCAAAGTTAGACGTGTCATCAATGCTTTTGATCTCTATGGGAATGGCAGCAGGTCTCTCTCTGGTGGAAAAGGTTAGTTCAGTTTTATGAAAGGCTCAGACAGGTTGGTACCTCAACTATGCTTTCTGAGAATCAGAACAATAGATTTATCAAAA
The DNA here is from genome assembly GCF_902150065.1 of Myripristis murdjan. NCBI lineage: Eukaryota > Metazoa > Chordata > Actinopteri > Holocentriformes > Holocentridae > Myripristis > Myripristis murdjan. The sequence goes on along the minus strand of NC_043986.1, from coordinate 34,379,334 downwards.
TAAGTGCATCTTCCAGCAAAAAAGAAACTGTTCCTTGCCACAGATGATCTGCAAGTTTAAAAAAAAAAAAATCTATTTTAAGACCTTTGAAAAAAAATATAAGTTGGAATTCACTTTAAGACCAATTTAACTACCAAAATTAAAAGGACCATTCCATTTACTAGCCTGTACACATATTTACACTATCACCTACCATTTTCAAAATCATACCATATTTGTATTGTCCATATCAGCTGAGCTTTATTATTTGCTGAATGCAGTTCTAGCAGAACTGCATAACATAACTGCAACACCTTAAAATTAATATGAATAAGTGATCAGTCATCCAAACCTGATATGATCATAGTCCACTCCCTCAAAGAAGGCATTGGATTTGATCTCCTCCACACTGGTGGCACCAATTCTGTGCTCCTCCTCACAGCAAAACCTACATTACACATTTAATTTTACATACACCAGTTAAACAGAGATTTTTTATAGGGCTACAACAAACAATTCTATCATTAATTTATACGACAATTATTTTTATCAGTGTAATTAAATCATCTAATAGAATAAAAATGATGGACCTGCTGTCCATCAGTAGTCAGTATAAATCAGTCAGTCATCTCTAGTCAGTATAAATACTGACTGGCAAATTGTTGCAACCCTTTAGGTCATGTTTTTCAGCGCTGAATGATATAAGACTGGAGGCTGAACAGACAGAAATTGGTAGTGATGAAGTCCTACCTGAGGATGAGGTCTTTGGCCTTCTCTGAGATAGGCACTTCAGGAGGAAAGGTCAGTGTTTCACGCCAGTTCATTACTTTCCTATAGGTCTCCTGGGGAGTCTCTGAGCAGAATGGGGGATAGCCTGGATGCAAAATATACCATAGCATGGACGTCAAGACAAAAAGCTGAATTGGGTTCAGCTTTGTTGTTCAGTGTTGTCATGAAATCCAAAATTTTGAACTTCAATACCACAAAATATTTGTCATTTTTACCAGTGTTACACTAAGCCAATAAATGTCACACCGAAGATGAACCGTGTCAACAGAATGTCTATGGTTATATGTTGGACCAAAAAAATGTCTAAGTTAAAAGAATATGAGATTTTAACAAATCAGCAGCAAAAAGTCTGAAAGTCATCAGGTTGCAAGGAGTATGTTGCTGGGACTATCTTCCCCTGTGTCGTAATAGTACCTTCACTGGAAGACTGGGGATGCCTTTAAAAACCTTCACCTCAAAACACACACTCGTATGGGACAGCATTTAACAAACCTACTGAAAACTACCACCACTCCCCCTACCTGCCCATTAAGTCAGGGCTGACTATGGCAATCATTTGAGAGATCCATCATCATCGCCACGCTACTTAACTTTTTTTTAACTGGTACATTTGAGCAATTTTTGTATTTTATTACTGTAGTATTATTTTAAATATGTTCTTTGTCAATTTATTCTTCTGTCTTTTCTTTGTCATTTTAATTTTCTTTTCAGAGTTTGATGGGCAAAAAGTTCAAGTTGGCCAAACAAATGAATAATAATTCGGTTAATTAAAATGAAAAATGTTGCCAAACCTCCAATGTATATTTTTTAAACTCTTTAATGTATTTAAAGCCCTTCTTTCTTGATGAAATGTAGCAGAGCATGCAATGTCACTGAGGATTTTAGTTGTACTAGACTCTCAGGAGACAACTAATAATTATAGTATAATGCTGAGATGTTGCTGTTCAGACACAAAACATCCATTGAAATACATATCAGATGTAACTATTAATTTATTATCAACCATTTTCTGCTGAGAGGCCTAAGAGCTCTCAGATCATGTTGCCTTGATATTTTGACTTCTTAAAATGTGTCTAAATAAGTTGATAACTCTCCCATCTAATCTTTGAGCTATTACCTATAAGCATCTCATACATGATGACCCCCAGGCTCCACCAATCACAGAGTTTGTTGTACCCATTCTGCATGAAGACCTCAGGAGCAATGTAATCTGGTGTTCCCACTGTAGAGAAGGCCTGGTGGTGAGGAGAGAGGGGATGACATGAACACAGAAAGAGGAAAGATGCAGAGAAAGCATCAAGAGTTCATTTCTTTGACACCGGCGGTTCTCGCACCCAACTGTCAAGAAATTTTGAAGCAAATTTATGGCATGTAGTCATGAATAAAAACATAAATTAAATACTTTATGTATGCAAGAATTTATTTGTGTTGATTGTTGTATACTGTCTGCAAATTTTTAGCCATATCTCACACTTTCACCTACCGATGAAAACATCCAACCACAATGGACATTTATGCATATTATAAACGACAGCTATGATATGCTGATATCTGAACTAATTGTCCTACAACCACAATGGAGACATGGTGATATACCAACTAATAGTTAGGCAAAAAATGTAGAAAATCAAACATGTTGTTAAAAGAAATCTCTTGTTTCAGACAGCCTTGACCTGAGGCCTGTATCACAAAGCAAGCTGTTTTCCCTGGATTGCTCAGACCTATCTGGCTACACTAATCGAGATCATGGTAATCAGGGATAACTGGTATTACAACGCAGGTTATCAACTCGCTCATTCGATCCGGGTTTACCTCATCAAGAGCCGTGAACGCGCATGTATAAGGGGCGGGTTCCGAGGCAGCAGATCAATCACAAACATGAGCAGCAAGGAAAAACGCACAGTGTATTTCACGGCAGAGGAGCAGCGTATTATACTGGAAAAGTGTGAGGAGGAAAAACAACATTTACATCCTAAATGGAACACCGTGGCTGCCGCCAAGAGAAGGCAGAGTGCTTGGCAATGTATTGCCGACTGCATAAATGCTTAAGTTACACATCAGTGGCTTAAGTAGTCCACATCTGACGCTGAAACCATGAAGTCACTGCACTGCACCTAAAATGTTGTGAAATGCCTCTAAAAATACTTTTAATTGATCTCTCATTTCTGTATTCCTCTCCTACAGAATGTCAGCTCTTTTTTTTTTTTTTTTTTTACCAAGCAGCTTTTAGCCAGGCTGAAGTGCTGCTTCACATCAGTATTACATCCTCTCTCTCATACAGATAGTTGTCGGCAAAATCGGTCTAGGAAAATCCTTTCACGCTGTAATGCCCGCCTCACGATTTCGGCTCCTTCTTAAATGGGATTCTCAATGATTGGGCAGGCTACGTTTTGGCAAACAGCTGATTGGCCAGGGGGCGGTGCTTTATGTAGGATTCAATCCTATCCTGAAAGTTAGCCTGTTCAGGACAGGTTCAGGACAGGTTTCCTATCCCGATGAGAGGTGAACCAGCTTTGTGATACAGAAAATCCGGAGTCCGAAGCCTTAAGTTATCTCGCTAATGCCTTAATCCTGCTTCGTGATACAGGCCTCTGGTACTGCCTGACGTGAACTGTGTTATGGATTATGATATTACTCTTAACACCTACCATTGTTTTGTGTAAGTGATTTTTTTTTTCTATGTGTAATTTTTTGTTTTTTGTTAGCATCTTGACCAGGACTTCCTGGAAGAAGAGACCGTATATTTCAATGGGACCTTCCTGGCTAAATAAAAGATAAGTGAAATAAAATAAAAGATGACATAAATTATATTATAACAGAGCCATAACAACAATGGAGACTCATATAGGTGAGAAAAAACATGACATTTCTGGGGGTTGTGATGGTCAGATATGTTACATTTCAGAATCTCCAAGGCCATTTTTATGCTGTTGTGTCATTAAACAGAAAAACCTCTAAAACCTTTTCGGATTGTGGTACTGGGTGTAAGGCTGCCTAATTTTCTTGAGGAAGAAAAATATTTTAACAAAATAAAAATGAAAATATCTAAATATTACCACGCTCGCAAAACTTAACTAAAAGCTTGTAGGTTGTACATCCTTTCAATGTTGAGGTTTGCAAATTCAACAGTTACACAAGTACTTAGATAAACACCCAACTACTATGCCATTTAACCAAAATGATCATAACATAAGAATATGTCAAATATGTTGCTCTAGCTCTACTGTCAGATTTCAGACCTACCAGCTGTCTCCTGTTCCTCTTCCAGGTCTCTGCTTTCCTCTTGGAGTTCATATTCTGGAAAGCTGTGTCGACAAGCCAGCTACACATTAGCATGCCAATAGCCTAACCCTACATATGCATTTAACAGCTTACTCTCTCAGAGACTCATTTGTACATATCCTGCAACTTCACAAAAATGGAAACATATCACTGTATGGTAGTTACAAAACTTGACAGTTAACTCGATGAAATATTCAATCACAAAACAGAAAACAGAAAAGGTTTCCGAGATCACTTCTAAGTTACAGGTCAAACTGCAATGTAAATGGGATTAGTATGAAGAGAAATGATTGGAATGGTTTGCCTGACTTTGCTTACTGAGATCACTGGGGAGGCTGTGGTTGAGGTTCTTGTAAAACTCTGTGCGGTGAGCCCTCTTCAGCCCAGTGCACAGACCGAAGTCGGACAACTTCACATGGCCCTGGAAATACAACACAAACCATGTAAACTGAAGTTCGCTGTGTGGTTCAACCAACCATGGAGGGATGCTCTGACTGTTAAATATCATGCTTTGTGTAATACAATGCAATCCTCCCATTACTGTATATCAGGGATGGGCAACTTTTATTGGGATAAGGGCCAAAAAATATTTTAAGTCATCATGAAGGGCAGCAGTGACCTGCAAGGCAGCATAACCACATCCAGACTTCCACCCATTCACTGTCTCTCCATCACACAATGGATTTTTGGCTTCTGTCAGCTCTAGTGCTGCTTAATAGGATGCAACAAGAGAACTTTTTTTTTTTTTTTTTTTTTTTTTTTAAATCATGCAAAATCTTTTCATTGAGTTTATGTCCACAGTCACAGTCAGCACTATTACAGCTGAGGTTGTGTTGACGGTAAACCTTTAGGCAAATTGGAATACAACAACTTCAGAGAAGTTATCAGCCTTTCTGTGATGGCGACACCCACCGCAATGCCTATTTTGATCAATCAGCATGAAACATTAACTGGCTGTTTACTGGTGCATGACTAACCTTTTCCACAAAATTTTGTGCAAATACAATCATAACTTTTTGAGATACTGTATCTTTATAAAACAACAGACAGAATGGGGTGAAAACCTAAACCCTGTCCAACTATGTTGGTGGAGGTAATTGTCAAGAAACTGACCAACCAAGATCTAATCTAATGTTAAATGTGTCCACAACTCATCCTCACCCTGGAATCCAGCAACAGGTTGTCTGGCTTGATGTCTCTATGGATGAAGCCTAGCTGGTGAATGGAGTCAATGGCTAGTACCGTCTCTGCTATGTAGAATTGGGTGGCTTCTTCTGTCAGAGTGTCCTTTTTCATCAACAGGGTCATCATGTCTCCTGCATGATAACAGCAAAGCCCACAAAGAAACGAGCAGTTATTATATAGAGATGTATCCAATGACATCAGATGGAAGTCAATTATCATCATGTCCAGTAGTAAATACTGGCACTATGGAGCTGTATCCTCCACACAGAATGTTTGCTATCAGGGGAAACCAAGGACGGGCAATTCTGAACTGCAGCAACAGGTCGGGGTCATCGCTCACTATTTACACTGCATCACCAGCCAGCTGTTACTAGAGTTGTTTTAAGTTTTATTGGAGATATGAAGTGCTGCCCATAATCCATAAAGAGTATTCCTGTGTTGCATCACTGGCACATACACAAACTTAAGATTATGTATTTTCTTAATATTGTTTGTGTTTGTTTGTTCTGATCAAAACCCTATGGCTGAGACTGGACACATAAATGAAAAAAAGACTGAATCAATAAATAAAAAGAATGATAATAATCAGCTTTGCCTAATTCAAATGAATGGCTATATTGGACAATGAGAGGTTGACTTTTAAAAATCAGCTTTGTATTGTCTCATGGGGAAAATATCACAATGTTTAGATTTGTATTTTCCCATGGTTTAACCATGTTTTCCGCTTTACGATAATTTTGTAATTTTCAGACAGTCCAGTGTAAATAGACAGTTAATTACTTCATGACAAAATGTGGTAAATTCTGATTTCATTGACATTATCTTTTACAATTACATTTTAGGCAAAAGCAACATAGGCTACAGCTAGTTAATATGAAACCATACACCTAAAACTACCTGGCTCCTCCTGAGCAATGCTCTCTGCTTTGTCACATGTTGGCATTGTAATGCAAACTTCACTTGCTTATAAGCCAAGCCCTTTAACTGCCTTGGTTTCGATGGAAATCCAGAAGACTGAACAGCTGCCTGCCCTCGCTTCATTTGGCTCATTTGGTAATACGAATGTCCCCGAAGATGGCAGCAGCTCACGGGAACACAGGTCTGTGGTTTAGTGTCTATGGTAAATGTTTAGGGGGCGAATTGGGACTGGGAATGATGTCAGCAGATTTCTTCTACTTACTGTAAGATGATAGGAGCTATTGGTTGAAATATTAATTTATACCCACTAGTGCAAGATGATATAACTATTAAGATACTCTATTTTACAGGACGTAGAAGCCATGTGAGGTCATTTCATGGGGACTTGAAGAGACTGCTGTTCTATGAGCAGTCAAGGCTGTACCTCCTGGGAGGAACTCCATGATAAGGTAGAGGTTCATTTTGTCCTGGAAGCTGTAGAACATCTTGACCACCCAAAGGCTGTCTGCCTCCACCAGGATGTCTCTCTCAGCACGAATATGACCAACCTAAGAAAAAGCCAGTCACACACACACACACACACACACACACACACACACAGTCGTGTTTCCATCACTTCAGAGGACATTACATTGACTTACATTCATTTCCTGGAGATGTATCCTAACCATAACCCTAACCCTAACCTTAACCCTAAAGTTATCTTAGCTTTAAATCAAGTCTTCACCCTAAAATTAATGATTTCCACATATGGGGACTTGCTTTTTGTCCCCATAAGGGAGGCGAGTCCCCACAACATGATTGTGTAAACAGATTTATGTCCCCACAACATTAGCAATACCTACACCACACACACACACACACACACACACACACACACACACACACACATGGTTGAAAGATATCAAACTAACCTGGTAAATGTAGCTACACAGCCATTTGGTCTTGCACCAAAATATGTCAAAGTTTTTTGTGAACTATGCTCTTACAGTTTGCAAAGTTGGTTCTCTAGCTAACATTACTTGTTACTAGGGATGCTAACCAGTGGCCGTTTGACCGCTTGTTGACCGTTTGAACTTTAACCGAATAATCTTGTCGGTTAATTTTAAGGCCGAACGTGTCGTTGCCGACACAAATGCGCATGTCATATTGTAAATACCGTAACTTCTGTAAAGTTTGTTCTGTTGAAAAAATTCCAACTGTTCCTGAAAGCTAAGCAGTTGCTCGTGAACCCACATACAGTTTAATACGGTAAACATGGCGACAGGACGCTCTGCCGGGCTTGGATTACGTCATTAAACACAGAGCTCAGCTCAGTAGAGAAAGACCGGAGAAACGAGCCAAGCTTATGATGATCATGTAGAGTTTTGAACAAAGTATGTCATGCAAGTGTGCAAGACTCATAAAACCACCAAGCAGACTCATCGAGGAATCTGGAGACAATATTTTTCATGAGGAGAGATTTCTTCTACACCACGGTAAGCAACATGCGTAAATTACATAATGTTTGTAGGATATCATGTAGGCTATGTACAATATTTGACTTTGGGATGAATGGTGTTCCATATTATCTTCTGTCTGAGTTGGTTTTGGGCCTGAGGGGAGATCTGTGGTACAGAACGGACACGGTCGCGTTCTTGACTGTCTGTAAACTTTACAGACAGTCAAATAATATTCTCGGTTAACCGAAATAAACCGATTAATGAGGCCCGGCGGTCGACCAAGAAAATTTTCCATTTTCGCCATCCCTACTTGTTATGTATGGGTAATGGCTTATGTCAACCAAAATGTACGTTGTTGACTTATGTCAGAGATTATGTCCAGAGTAAAAAGAATTGTCAATACTATATGTATGTGCATTTGGGTGCATATGCATCCCCATATTGTTTGACAATATTACACACATGCAGTATCTATTCGGACCTGCACCTAATTTAAGTTTCAGGGTAAGGTCAATTACAAGATGTCTAAAGGCTCACGTAGCTGCTATCTGAATCCACAGGCATTTAGTTGAGTTATGGTAGCCTAATACTCCTGTTTGCTAAAAGTTCAAAATGCATGCAAATACATAAAAAAGGGCTGACTCCATGGGCCTTTATTAAATTTGTCTGCCTCTGGGAAAGTAGAAAAAAAAAAGTAAATCTGCAACATTTAAATATTTTTTCTATTTTACTGGCCAGTTTATTCTGAAGCCTCTATAAAGATTCATTTTCACCTTCACTCTACATCTCTCCTGAAACTGTTGAGTATCCATCCTGTGGAGGCCTGTCTCCAACTCAGAAAACCTGTGATGATGTCATAAGATCAAAGAAAATATTGACACCTTCATTTCCTGAAAGGTAGAGCTTAAATGAATCAGGGAGTCAAATTTAACACAAATTTCCAAATAATGCTCTGAAAGTACCACTGTATTGTGAAGACAAGCAACTTTCTCCCAAAGGTAAAACCATAGAGCCATGACTGTTATTTCTGATACTGGGTTATTCATGAGTAATCAATTGGAAATGAAATTGCATAGAGTGGTGATAATGTCACCTCCAGCAGGCCTTACTGAAGGGAAGCTGTGACATTTAACTGGGCCACAAGAGGGAGCACTCAATCATCCTGTCATGACTTTTTCATGTCTTCAGAAGACGGGCTCATCGATGGTGATTCCTAAGCCCTCACGCAGTTGTATTTTTCTGAGGATATTCCGCACTGTTGGCTCTGGAATAAACCAGTTTGCCATAACTGACTCAAAACTTTTGTGTAAAGCCCTATGCATGAACATCATAAAAGCTGATTTTCTTCATGCTGAATTATTCTGATGAGGCTACCTATGTGATACAGAACTGTCTCACAATCCAGTCAAAACTATGTTTCACAGACCATGAGGTCCAAGGTTATGTGCTATGTCATTTGAAAGTTCATAATTTAAGTTTGAGAAATTAATTCCCATACTTGGGGTTCTTCTTTTTTAAAGAAAGATTGTTGATGATACTGTAACCTTAACTATTTTGACAATGACATAAGAGGGCTTAATACAATCTTTGACTGTTACCTGAGTTTCTTTGAAAACACATTTATAAGAATGCTCCCAACGACTTCATACCGTCAGATTACTCAATAGTTTCAGAGTCTTTTACCACGGGTTTTGTAGTACAGAGATGTGTTGCACAAACACTCAGTATGTAGTGTTAATGTATATTTATGAGTTGTAGAACATAATAAATTATCTTGAAGAAGTGGATGTTTACCAGTAAGCGTGACTCCAGACATTTTTTAATTTTTTAATTTAATTTTTTTAAAATATGTTAAATTATTATTTACTTTAAAAATGTAAATTACTTATCAAACAGACCTAACAATTCAACTACCAATGAATGAGCAGTAGTATGCATGTGATAACACACATTGAATATGAAAAATAAGCCGAAGTGATACCTCTTCTCTGAATAGACAAGCTAAGCCAGTGTGCAGCTGTTAGCCAGTGAAAATAGCGCGGAGTAGCAAGTCTTCACTTTGTTAGACAATCTATGTCAGTGCGCTGCTGTAGCTGGAAAGTTTCTTTGCTTTTTGGCTAGTGCTGTGCCGGTGCAGTTGTTATTATGTCAAATTCCGCGTTAAAAATAGATTGTTTTATTTGGCTAATTACACGATTCCGTCCGCAATTCTGTGATCGATAAAGAAAAAAAAAAAAACTCATCGGATCTGCACGATTCACACAAGTCACCCAAATGGCCACGAAAAAGCGAGATGCGCTTTTCGGCGCGCTGTTTGCATCCCTGAGTATATCATATTGGAAGGCATTTTCATACTGGTCCAATGTGGATATTTCATTTATCAGCCAATAACGATGACATGTCAAAATCATTGTGCATTTTTTTTAATAAACTCTCATTGCTTTTAGTGTATTCAGTATGTCAGTGTGCTTTACATGTGTGCATGTGCCATACCAATTCATCAAGACAAATTCCTAATACATGTCAAAATCTATATGGCAAATAAAGAGACTATCTCCTAAAATGTTGACGCTGCAATAGCTTCAATCTAAACAAATCATATACATATCAAATACCAAAAATAAAGTACTAGGACTATACCAATGTGTTTGTATTGAGCTGCCTTTCCCTGTACCCTTTTGCCTTCTCCTCACCTGTTCTTTTTCCAGCATGTCAGCTTTGCGAAGGATCTTCATGGCGTAGACATGGCCGGTGTCTTTCTTCTGCACCAGTCGGACCTGGAAGTAAACATAGCACTGCTCATGTCAACCTGATACTGGGACTCAATGCAAAGCATCAGTAAAAATAGGGGCACTTCAAGACCACAACATGTAATCTTGGAGGAGTATCAAGACTTTGGTGTTTCAGTGCAGGAAAAACCATCAGGATGCAACTAGTTAGTTACATTACTCTTACTGACCTGCCAACAATGCCCATTTTTGTGTTCCACCTCAACCTTATAAGACAAAGATATCAACCCTAATAAATGTAAACAATAATCTCTACAATAACATTTGGTTTTAAAGGAGATAATCAGATATATTCATTGCTACTGACTTGCTTGGAGTAGGGCTGTGTGATATGATATATGTCATGGGACAAGAGAAAAATGTCTACTACTGGACAATTTCATCTATCGTTTCTATCTCCATTATCACAAAAGCTGCATTACAGCAGTGCTTTACATCACTGATTCTGAGCTCGTAGTTGTCTTGAATGCACCATTACTGTACATGGGTTCAAATAACCAACAAACGTGGAGGAGCGTGACACAGAATGAAACTATGACAAAACAGAAGAGGACTCAGCCCAACTAGGACTACATGAGGAATTTGTACCAAAGAACTTCTGTCATTTGAACGTGGTTTGAATAAAAGAAGTCTGACAGGAACAGAAAGCATTCCTGCGTCAGACTCCAACACAACAAACCTCCTCTACCACTTACAGAAGAACCATGAGAGGCAGGACAGGAAGAGGCAACAAATGCGAGCCAGTGGAAGGCAAGCAAAAAAGCAAAAGCAAACCTCAGTTCTGTTGAATGTTACTTCCAAATTAAAAGGAGAAAAGAGAAAGTGCCTTACATTTGTAATTATCACAAAGTAGTAATGTGGTTGATTTGTACAGACATTTTTTTCATCAAATTGACAGAAAACATACTGTATGGTGATTATATATTTTTATCAAGATATGAAATGACCCATATCATGATAGAAGATTTTGTCTATATTCCACAGCCCTAACTTGGAGTATTAATATAATCAACCAACAAACATCAGTAATCCATATAACCCTTGCAGCCACATACAGAGAAGTCAGACAGAGAGAACTGGTGCACCACAATAGAACATGATTTCTTCTTATCGTGATACAACAGGCTAGACTAGGGTCACTGCAGTAACTGCATAATGTAGTGATCAGGACTGTAGGACTTATTTTGCAAATATTTTGACTGCAATCATTGTTTTGTTTTCGTTTTGTTTACCAGCTACTTTGTCATGTCTAATCCTGACGCTTAATTAAATTAAGATCACACTGCATCATAATTAAACAGCCAAAATCTCTGTGTAGGCTATATATTTTAGTACTAGAAACACCATGAACTGATACCTGAACAAGGTATGAGTGTGTAAATGATTCAGTGTTCTTTGAGTGTGTAGCATGGCTTATGTGTGTGTGGGTATCTGTCTTTCATCCCTTTTAAAACACCTGTTGAACACTGTGGGGGAAGGAAAAATGTAACACCCAGTGCATCACTTTGAATGGATACCAAATGATGTCTTAGTGATATGAAAACTTATTTATTCCTTTCATTCCTATCCTATAGTCAAACAACAGCTCAGTAATATCATTATGTTCTATTTCAATTATTCCTGTATTTAAATACGGAGTGACCATCACTTCAAATGTAATTAATTATTCTCATCTTTCTCATTCATAGGTGTAATCTGTGGCCAAGTCATATATAACAAATGGAGGATGACAGGGGACAAATGCAATGTTACTAGTGAACAGACTATCTGTGTGCTGCACTTCAAAGATGACTGGGTGCCAATCCAAAACACATGTCCACGCATCATGGCCGTGAGCAGGACTTTTTCAGACAGGAAACACCTCAGTAATTACAAACCACAGGCAGCCAAAACACATTTTAAGTCGCAGCCAATGCCTCAGTTCTGGCTGCAACTGACTGTGTCAGGGGCTTTAGGAAGCTTTAGGAACTGTTGATGCAGGAAAAAGTTAAACTAAATCCATCCGTTCATCTATGATGTTCATGTTGATGTTTGCTTATTTCTTTATATTGCTGTGGACCTTGGTGTGTCCCTTAAATTATAGCCTAACCTAATCACATCACCCTATTATTAAGTCAAAAACATGGATCCAGTAGCTAAAACATAATAAAACACAAAAAGTGCAGAATGATCATCATCATTATGTAAAAATAATTAAACTCTAATTCTCTGTTAATTTAAAATATATCTTTCCAAACTCTTTGCATTCTTCAGAACAAATAGGGACTTCTTTCAGGGTTCTGTCTTGAGAACAGTAGCAACAGTGGCAAAACTAATTAAGTATTTCTCTGTTTTTCGCAGAGTCCAAAAGAGTACTTAAATTCTATTCTATTTTCAATAATTGTTTTGGTAATTTTCTTGTAATTTGTTTACTAATGTTTGGTCATTGTTTTGGTAATTTTCTCATGATTTTTTCCCAACAGCAATTGTGTGTCAATTTTAAGGTAAATTTTGTAATTTGCTGGTAATTTTTTTGCAAATGTAAATGTATGGTCACTTCATTTTAAATATCTTAAGTTTCCTAAGAAATCAAGTTAATTTTTTCAGGTCTGGAAGGGTTAAATCAGTGAGATGAGCTGTTGCGGTGCCTGGTTGAAATGAAAAACTGTTCTCTCACAATGGCACATGTTTGGGAATCACAGTATGTAAGTATTTTTGTCAAATGGCTTTTACCTCCCCAAAAGCTCCTCGGCCGATCACTTTGAGCGACTCAAAGTCCTCCAAGCCCAGTCGAGTGCGTTTCAGACGAAGAAACTCTGTCTCTTTCCTTGCATGCTGAGAACGTCGGACACGCTTCTAGAAAGCAGAGAAAGCACATAGAAAACTGTCTTTACACATAAATATTCATACGGGGTTGTTGGTGGATCTGACCTTGGGTTGATTTCTAATTCTGATTTCTAACCTCAAAACCTTGGAGAAAAGCTGTGGAAAAACCAGAGCTGACCTGGTATTTGTACTAAAGCCATAGAAATACCTGTGCAAAGCCACAGTAACCATCTTGCACTGCAATCTGCGTGAACTGTGGTAGTAAACTACCAATTACTTGAGATGACAGACAGGTGAAAAAAACATATGGGTTACAGTCAAAGACTGATGGTTGATTTAGTAATAGCAATAGCAATAGTCGAGTTTGAATGAGTTGACGTAAGGTCATATCTCATCCTCCTAGACAAATACCCATTTTTGTATGCATTAAGCACATATCTAGTCTGAAACAAACCACTACCTTCACACTCACCTCTTCATCAGCCAAGCCCTCTTGATCCATCACCTTCTCCAACTTCTGCTGCCTTAAAGAAGTGAAAAGAGCAATGATCAATAAGTCTTGAGGTGGCAATACAGAATTATAGAATACAGAACTAAAACAAAACACTGGCTTTGAGGACCAAAGTGTGTTCAACCTTACTAGCTGAACTAGAGGACATTTTTCACACAACCACCCAATGTACTGTATCCTGCAATTAGTCAATAATGTCACTTGACTGGTTACTTTTTTTTTTTTTTTTTTTAAACATGTCTTTTTATATGGGCATGCTGTCTCTGGTTTACTTCATTTGCTTACTTGCAAGACTTCAGGCCTTAATGTCACATGTCATGAAGAAACACTGCCACAGCAGCCATCTTCAGCTCAACTGGTAAAACAAAGGAGCTGGTGGTGGACTTATGACACAGAAAAAGATCCTCATTTAAAGAACCAGAGCTGATTTGGTCGAAAAGATAGTCAACTATTGCTCCAATTCAACCTAATCATTACATTCTGTTTCTTCTCAACCTGTCACTAAAATGTGATAGTAAATGGATGTCTGAAGCATACTGCAGAAAAGACACACTTGTTTATAATGTGGAGAAATAAAGTAACACCTGTCAAAGCAAGGACAGCACACTGTCGAAACCACAGACCTATAAACTTGCTTTGTCCCTTGTGTTTAAACATTGGTCAACTCAAATGGCTAGTTAATGTGCTGCAGCAGACAAGACTGAGGCAGGATGTGGTTGCCCTGACAGTGCTCCTCATTAGATGCTTTCATTAGCATTTGAAATGCCCACTGGACTCATTACCCAACCAATGAAAGAGGTAAGACAAAGCAAAGCATAGGCTGAAGCTTATTCAACTCCAATTCAAGGTCAGTGCTTCATACAAAATAAATACAAACATATAGGCATACAAAAACAGCAGCATACTGTACCATGTTAAAAATATATATATATTTTTTAAACATGTTCTGTGGGGTGACCAATCACACTTCTCTATCAGACAGTCTGATGGACGAGTCTGGGTTTGGCGAATGCCAGGAGAACGTTCCCTGGCTGACTGCACTGTGCCAACTGTAAAGTTTGCTGGAGGAGGGATTACGCTATGGGCTTCTTTTTCTTAGTTCCAGTGAAAGGAAATCTTAATGCTTCAGCTTAACAAGACATTTTGGACAATTCTCTGCTTCCAACTTTGTGGGACCAGTTTGGGGAAGGTCCTTCTTTGTTCCAGCATGCCTGTATCCCAGTGCACAGTCAAGTCCAGTGACCAGGATTTGAACCCCAGTCTCTGGTGCCGAAGTCAGTGGCGCACAAACACACACACACACGCATGCACGCGCACGCGCGCGCACACACACACGCACACACACACACACACACACACACACACACACACACACACACACACTGTATATATATATATATATATATATATATGTATGAAGTGAAATGAGGGATATGTTTAGTTTTAGGTTAGACAATTTTCAATTTTGCAAGTCCCCAAGAATTCCTGTTTAAGGGCTCAAAGGTACATTTATTCTGCTGGAGGTCAGAAGCAGCAATCTCCATTTTCTCTTAATTCCATTTTATGAAGTGATGGGGGAGTACAATATAATTCATTTTTGAACATTTCTCTCCTCCCACTTTTCCCCGAACAAAACCCACCTCACA
The DNA here is from genome assembly GCF_902150065.1 of Myripristis murdjan. Lineage (NCBI taxonomy): Eukaryota > Metazoa > Chordata > Actinopteri > Holocentriformes > Holocentridae > Myripristis > Myripristis murdjan. The sequence goes on along the minus strand of NC_043986.1, from coordinate 34,363,988 downwards.
CACAATAAAGAAAAAAGAAAGAAAAGAAATGTAGTATGATCTCACAGTAGGATCTCAGTACTTGTTATTATTGAATCTAACTGGTGGTGTTAATAAAATAACCACTGCAAAAGAAAATGTGAAAATGTTCCTGTTACCTAAAACTACAATAGTATATATATAGATAGATAGATAGAAAGATAGATAGATAGCCCCAACAGCAAGAGATATGCAACAACACAGCTACATGAAATTACACAGGAAACTGTATAAAGCTCATCTTTTTGATATGTTTGTTGGGCTTGTTTTTTTTTTAAGATTATTTTTTTGGCATTTCTGCTTTATTTGACAGTCACAGTAGAGATAGACAGGAAAGGCAGGAAAGGCAGCAAAGGACCTGAGGTCGGATTCGAACCCTGGTCGCTGCGATCGGGACTAAGCCAGTTAAGCCGCATGGTGCGCACGCTTTACCAGTGAGCCACCGGGGCACCCCCGGGCTTGTTTTTTTTAAAGACGATGTTGCTTATTTGGAATGTACCAGAAAACACGAGAAAAAAACAAAAATCCCCAAGGTGGTGCGAGGGTTAAGACAGTTGGCAACTCTTTCTCTGTCTCTTCCTTTTCCTCTTTGACCAATCTAACATCTACAGTCACGTACACCATGACAAGCATCCACAGACATAACCACTGCGCTGTAGTAAATGTGACAAAACTATGTGGGAAGATCTGTATCTTACCTCATCTCTCTCTCTTCATGCTGGGCAATCAGGTTACTGTAAAAGTTTTCCAGGGTCACTTTGGCCATGGTGACACGCTCTTTGGTGTGGTTACTCATAGAGGAATACGAGCTCTGGCCTGTCATCGCCATGCTTACCTGGAGGAACAGACAAGAGAAAATGAACTGACAAACTGTTCACAGTATAGTCACTATATGTTCATGCAGAGTAGGGATCAACCAATTATAGTCCAATTATAATCTGTGTGATGGAGGCACATACTGTGCGTGGCTCCTGGAACAGCTGAAGATGGTCAAAATGTCACTCTCAAACAACAAACAGATTGATCTATATGGAAATAAAGATCACCTGTAAAGTGGTGAAAAAGTGGCACTCCAAAAATAAAATAAAGAACAAAACCAGGCTCAAGATTACGTTTCAATGATTTTAATGCTGACGCGTTTCGGCCAAAGCCTTCATCAGAGCATAATGTCAGAAACAGTCACAAGCATGTATTTAAACCCATAGCCATTACATAGACACAACCAACTGTTAAAAGCAGATCAACACCACCTGTGAGGGTGGCGAGGTACTAACTTGGTTGTCAATTGTCAATTAATCACCAGAACTCACAACCAGCTAAGAGTGCACAGAGCCAAGGATATAGATAGTAGATCATACATTCTTGCATTGTATCATAAGGTCTGAAAGAGAAATCATCATTTATGCCTTGTGGTTGCATAGAACACATTTGATTTATCCAATACATTTCTCTTTGGGACAATAACTTAGGGATATTGCCCCCTCTGGTGGTGGTAACAAGTTCCAATCCAACAAACAGTAGGGATGCAGGAGAGCCATGCTTAGCTTCAATGTAATGTTTTGCCATGGCACAGTCAATGTTACCAGTGCGTATAGCAGTCTTGTGTTCAGAGATTCTCAATTTCAGAGCTCTTTTTGTTTGGTCAACATATGCCTTCCCACAAGGGCAAATAAGCCTGTAGATTACATTGGTAGTATTTCAGTTAATCAACTGTTTGCGTTTGTATTCCTTCCATGTGAGTGGGTGTCTGAAAGATTCACAATTTGAAGTGTTCTTGCACTGGGCACAATGACCACATCTATAGTTGCCCTTGATGGAAAGCCACGTGAGAATGAGAGGAGGGTTATTAGAAGCTGCATTGAGCATAGGTTCAACTTGCAAAATGGGCCAGTGTTTCATGATTACGGTATTTGTTTAATTTGGTTTGAGCAATTGTTTTGATGAGTTATAAAAGGACAGTCTATGTGGTTTAGCTCAATGTTAGTTTCAGGATAACCTCTTTCCAAAAACCCATTTTTCATGACACTGGCTTGAGCATCAAAAAGTTTTCTAATGAAGAGCAATTCCTTCTCATTTATCTATATGATGATAAGATATAAGTACAGATAGATCTGGATATTGCAATTTTTGCATGCGTGTGAAGCGTTTTACATCAGGGCATAAGTAACTTTTTAACTTTTAACCAGCACTTGGATGAGGTGCTGCTGCTGATGGGAATACAGGCACTCATGAAACCACCTCAACTAACTGAATGCCTGCCTGGTGACACGCAGGCTTTGCATTCTGTATGTAGTTTATCAAATAACCAAAACAGGCAGTGCTCAACTGAACTGAACAAGTGCACCCCTTCATCAGAGCACATAGTGATCACTGTACATGCACACCCTAAGTGTAACTAACATCCAAAAACCCTTAAAATCAGTCAAAATGATGTTATATGAGACAGACCTTTCTTGTAGATCAGTCATAGAAAATGAGAACCTTACAATTTTTCTTTTTGTATCAAGCAGCAAAAAAGTTGTGGCATGAAGTGACATTACTCAACATCACATATCCTGCAATGGGAGTACTGAACATTGGCATATTGCAGTATTGATGCTAAAACGATATATCATGCAGCACTACTTTCTCCATGACTGGAAAAAGGAACATAGTGCTCTTGGGGGGTAAGAGATGAGCTAAATGGGACCAGTGGGAAGCAGCAGTCTGCCAGGAAAACACCATAAACTGCCTGAGCTTTCTTAAATTGTGCCTTGCAGTTTATATAAGGCCACAGTAATTCAATTTTAAGAGCAAATTGAAAAATGAGACTATTAAATCAAGTGACTGTGGTCCTGTAAAAGATGAGTAAAAAGTCAAAAGAAGCTGCTGGCTGTACAGACCTATGACAAAAACTGTAATACTGTGACAACACAGTTGTGACAAAATGGTGAAGAAATCTGATTTGTGCAAGCGCTAGTGGTGGACACACTGTGGTTTAGATGTTTTTTCAAGCTGCACTCCCAGATGCCTTTAAAAATAATGTAGATAACAGGGTAGTGGAGTGCACTTGAGTCATGTTTGATTCTTTTAAATATAGAGGATAGACTGTATTAAACATACAATATTTGCAGCTGCCAAACCATAATTGTTAACTGTCATAGCCACATCAAAATGGAAAAGTGTAATTTGGTACTAGGGCTGCAACTATCAATTATTTTAATTACTCATTATATTTTTGATTAATCAACTGATTATTTTGTCTGTAAAATGATAAAAATAATGACAAGGTCATGTCAGAAGTTACCAGAACCAAAAGCAATACTTTAAAATTGCTTGCTTTTTCTGACCAGCAACCAAAACAACCCTTAAAACACAGAAAAACAAGCAAACCTTAGCATTTGTCAAGCTGCGACTACCAAAGGTTTGTATTTACTTGATGAACTATTAAAATGATTCATTGGTTATCAAAATTCTAACCCATTCTAACCCATTTTCTGTCAATTGACTAGTTAACAAATTGTTTCGGCCCTACTTTGTACCATAACAATGTCATTTGGAACTATCTGCAATGACATTTCCCTGTTTTTACGCATTGGTTTCTATATTGTACTTAATAACCACAAATGAGTGTTGCATTCTGTTGTTTTTTTAAAGCATATAAGACTATGAAAATATAGCAGCCTGCAAAAATGGCAATTTTAAAATTTCCTGTAGACGGTTTGTTTGAAAAACAAAAATTAAGAGAAGAGTACATAATTTTACAATGCCTACGACTGATTAAAATGACCCAATTACCATACATGACGTATGCATGTGCCAAATGTGAGCAGATCTAAACAAATCAAGTTTTTTTTTCTCTTTATATAAAGACAGGTCTGGATCTCATACTGCTCTCTGTACAAAAAACAATGTATAGATTCATACAAAAATAATCCTCTCCATCATCACTTATAAGCCACTAACAGTGTGTATCTGCAGCAACCCTGCCCTCTGCCTGGATTTTTTTTTTTTTTTTTTTTTTTTAATTTTGCTGAGCTCAGGACTCTTCTGGGCATTAGCCTTTGGGCAGTGAGTGTGTAGCTCCCAGCCAATCACAGTGCAGCACAGTGCCAGATCAATATAGCACAACATACAGTAGGAAGGTACAAAAATACTGAGGAAACAAGGAAATCTAGCGAGAAACGCCAAGCAGACAAAGGATCGTCTTTCTGTTGGACAGGGAGGTACGGGTGGCCCTTTTTTCCAAGGATGTAGACGAAACAAAACTGCTGCTGCTGGTGGTAGGCTTAGCCAGGGAGGACAGGCCAACTTTGAATGTTGTGTTTACAAAGTGCAACCGACAAAACCTACTCATTCTGCCCTTAAACATGATTAAAAATGTATGTTGTCTGAATCAAATATAGCATCATCCAGTTCACAGAAAATACAGAAGCTCAGTCAGTTAACTGGATATGTAATGAAACAGTATGTCATTGCATATGCAGTTGTAGTAAATTCATCTGAACCTGGAGTAAGGATGTCCAGTAATACCCTTTCACACAAACACACACATATACAATAAAAAATATCCTTATATCCAGCTGAGCTCAGTGTAAACGGGTTAACTGCCCGTCCCATGTTCTGAGCCCTCCGACAGTTGTGGCTAATATCAGCTCTTTGGTGTGCTCTTAACAAGCTCATTTGAGCCCACGATAAATAGAAGATGACTGATGAGTGCTGCTATTGTTTGATCTGTGCCGCAACCATGCACCCAGGGCCGTGTTTAAGATTCTAAGCTGTACACGCTTCTATTTTTTACTGTAATTATAAGCTCTGTAAATGGGTCAGCCTCTAATTTGTGACTCGCATATATGCTTGATACAGGCCATGTTCTACATTTCATAGGTAACACTGAGGTTAGGCAATCCTAACCTCAGTGTTACATTAACCTATGAAATATAATAACTTACCAATAATTTCCAATCTTTTGGACTGCACTCTTGACTTCTGTTCATAGTGTACCTTGGGACTTGAGGGGAAAAAAATGCTGCATTCCAGTTTGGTTGGAAGACTGTGACACCAGGTAATCTGGAAGTGAAATATGTTTCCAGAACTGCTACTGTAAACTGTGTTGGCTGTCAGATTTTTGGACGCATGACCTTCTTCTTATACAAATAAGAACTGCACATTAACTACACGGGTAAATACTATATATCTGGACCAGAGCAGAGATTTAATTTTCGGAAGGAATATTGCAGGATCTTAGCTATGATGATTCCATGAACTGTTATTATAAGTTTACTTAAGGTTAGACAGGAAGGTGCTTTTATAATAAATGTAACCATGACTTTTCCCCCAACATACTTAGGAAGGCAAGTACAAGGATTTCCTTATATTTTTCTTCCCAGTAGGTAGGACAAGTAAATATAAAGAAAGTTGGGCTAATCTAAAAGCATTTTCCAAGCAGAAAAAATATAAAGGCAATATTCAGATCAGTGGTCCCGTTAAGAGCACCCATTCAGCGTTCTGGACGACAGCTTTCCCCAGAGCCAGTGGTGCAGCATGGAGGCTGCTCTCAACTGCTGGAGCCAGAATCTTAATAACATAGAGCATTCCACCTCCCCCTCATGTGCTATTCTCATACAGGCAGGAGACTGGAAGATGCTTACCAATTCATTCATTCATTCAGTTCACTTCTTAAAATAAAAAGGCTGCAGACCATTTGTCTGAGCTGTGCGCAGACAAATTTTTATCATTTTATCATTTTTATCTAAATGAATGAATGAATGAATGACTCCAGGGAAAACCTTCATCAGTACCTGTGAAATTATTTCATCTTCTGATTCTACACAATTTCCAAATCTCCCGAAACGGCAGGTACAAAATTAACCACAAGTTTGTTTTCCTTTTTGTCTGCAATTTAACATCTGTACCCTGTCCACTCCTAAAAGTCAAGCTTATTGGACTGGAGTTTTGGATGCCATGGGAAAGATGAGTGGATTGATTTTGTATGTAAATCCTTGCATATGAATCTTTGCTTATGGCTCAGTCAAGATGGTTCAGTTGGTTCTAGCTGTAATATTCTTATGCATGTGCCCATGTGCCCAGTGGAGAGTAATTGCATGTAATTGCCATTTACCCATCCCATGAAGTCTAAAATATTATTTATGTATGTCCCTAGGCGCATCTGTGTATTACATAGCCAAATTAGTAAAAATATAGCCAAAATGTGACTGGCAAACGCTGATGTACATGGCTGTCCCTCCACAATTACAGGATACAATCTCAATAAACATAGTTGGGAACATTTGAGAAGGAAAAAAACATACATACTGTATCAACACAAGACACTCAGACATGTTCTCAAAGAGTGTTGCAATAATGTGGCTTCTCAAATTCTGTGAAAAAGTGTACAATCATTTCCACTGTGCTAGCTGGGAGTTAGGTAAACACAGGAAATGACAGACACTGACCAATCTTCACTTCACGTGTGTTCCCCTTGTATTACTGGAACAGTGTTATTTTGTTTGACTAAAACTTTATATTACTGATATTCTTTATCGTTATATTGATCTACTAAGCAACATATTATTTTATTAACATCCCATTTGGCATTTGAACCGCCAAAGTGTGTTTGTGTGAATATTGGGGTTAAACAATTCTGAAAGTTGAGCAAACAGCAAACTCTGAAGTGGTCCTTGCAGGCTGAATGCTCGTTATGCTAACAATCCGTAAATTGTTTAAGTCCTACCGTGTGGTTAACGTTACTCAAGTCTGGAGTAAGGTTAGCCACGTTTGCCGAAAAGCAAAGCAACATTAACTTTTTGTGACCTCCGCTCATACACGAATAACCAGCACGTATCAGGCTGCGAAGAATGTGTTAATTACGTTAGCGAATTACCCAACCGAGTAAGCTAGGGGTTGGTGCTAGTTCCCACTTCTTCGTGACAGCCAGCACACACTGCTTAAAGTTGTTAACTTTAGTGGTTAACACTGGCAGCATATCCGTGTGTAATCGATAGCAAGTAACGCTAAAAGTACAATAATAAACTTAACATTGTGCTGACTGAGTTAACAAGAGTTGGCCTCAAGCGTACGTTGTCACCGCAGTGAAGTTAGCTAGTTGACGTTAGCCATCAAAGTTCATCGCTGCGTCAAGTCCGTCACATTCAGCCAACGCCAAGACCAAAACAAACAAGTCTTCCCTTCAAAATAAAGTACAGCCACTGCGCACGATGTCGTTCCATCACCGGCTCGTCAATGAGCTTTTCGTGTTGTACACTGAAACCGGAAGTCTTTTTTATTCTTGGTGTCTTGATGACGATAACTAACTCAGTAGCTAAAGGGAAAGGTTAGCTAGCAAACGTTAGCTACTGATTTGCCAAAATAATGTGGTAAACCTGTCTTCAAATGCACCCGTTGGACTAAACAATCTAAGCACTACAGCAATAAAACTGTTACAATTCCAGCCTTTCACTCAAACTGTGACTATTTCCTGTGGAGTTTCACTGTTCCCTTACCTTAAAAGGAGCTGCGGTTTGTTCTCTCTCTTCTCCTCTTTTACCTTGTCGTCTTTTTCTTTCTTTCTGGCTATCTTTCTTTCTTTTCTTCCTTTCGTTCTTTCTTCCTCCTCCTCCGCCTCGCCCCCCTTCTTCTTCTTTAGGGCTTTACGGCAGCTGGCATCCTTAATGTTGTTTTACTGCCATCTTCTGGTGTTAACGCTCACCTTCAGTATTCCATTTTTCTTACAAATGTGGCCCAGGGACAGTCAGACACTCACCCCCACCCCCTGCATCCCCATCCCCCCCAAAAACTTTAAATCTGGATCAGAATGGTCTGGATGATCACATCCAATTTCCCTATGCAAGATAAAAGTGATAAAAAATTATCTGCTGATCAGACACCCCCCCCCATGCTATACTGTGAAGCACAACGCAGGCACGAGTGATATGCTGAAATGTTTATTAGTTTGATGCAACACGTGCAGTAGTAATTAAAAATCATAAAATCAACTAATTATTATTTGTATTATGAATCTCTTTGGGTTTATTACCCCTGTATTCTTTGAGGTTTCATTTCTGTAAAAGTGCATGAAACCATTGTGTCAGTCCACTCTGACTCCACTTGCCACTTTTTTAAATGTGTGTGGGCCCTAGTGGGCTGTGGGCCCTTAGAATTGTCATCACCTTTCCCCCTATACGACAGCACTGCTTATAACTAACATGTTTTTTTGGTATAACATTCTTGCCTTGAGTTTTGAAAAACCTAAAGACAGCATTTAATGCTTTTTAAATGTTGGTTTGGATTACAAAGTCAAGGTCAAGATTTCAGGGTCAGAAACGTTGTAACCTTTTTCAAAAAATGAAAATAAAATAAAATAAGTTTTCAGATTAATCCATTTGGATAACTTTTACCCTGGAGGATACGTTTTGCAAAACTGGTCCCAGGAACCAGATCTGTAAATAAGACCACATATGAAAATGACCCAAATCTGATTTGATTAGATCAGATTTTTGTATTCACCCTGCTCAGAAAAAAAATTGTTCAATGCCACATTTAGGCCAAAACAACACTGACATTTCAGGCACCAAGTCTTGCTCACACTTTTTCAGTCTGAGGCAGTTTTAGTAAGTAAGTAAAGTAAGTAAAATTTATTTATATAGCGCTTTTCCCAGAGAGAACTCACAATGTGCTTTACAAGTTAAAAATACAAATGCTCAGAGATAATAAAACAATATACAAATGCGATACAAAGGAAATAAAAATACAATAAACGGCAATAAAAACAATATAAATATAAACAGTATAAAAAGGTGATGCTAAGAAAATAAAAATGCAATAAAAAACAATAGAAACAATGTACAAAGGCGATACAAGGAAATACAAATACAACAGTGGCGTAATCCAATGGGAAAGCCTGTCTAAGCAGATGTGTTTTGAGCTGCTTCTTAAAAATGTTGACAGAGGTCACGGCTCTTAGGTCCAGTGGAAGCTCATTCCACCATCTAGGAGCCACGGACTCAAAGGAACCCTTGGTTCTAAGCCTGGTATGTGGGACTGCCAGTAGGCCCTGATCTGCCGACCTCAGGGACCTACTGGGGGCATGGAAGGGCGCAAGAGAGTAATTTTGTCTAGAGCGCCAACACAGGTAAAGCCGGCACTGGAGGGTGTGCATGTCCCTCCTACTGTTTTCCATTGAACAGAGAGGCGTGCCTAAGAAAAATGTATACTGATCAGTGCCATCCCAAGACATTTGGGGGCCCTAGGAAGAATAATTTCAGGGCCTTGCGTTCTACAATGATTAGATCAATGGTACTAACAACCCACCCAAAAGATTTCATTTCACCCTCTCAACAAATTCACTTTGGATTTCTTGTGTTTAAATGCAGACTGCAATCAAGCACCTTTCACAAGCCTTTAAATGAGCTTTCAAAAAAAAAAAACAACAACAACAAAACAAATAAAGACACACACACACACACACACACACACACACACACGCACACACGCACACACACACACACATGGATGAAATTTTGATTTCCGAGGTGGGGGGGACACAACTGACTTGAGTACGGGGGTGGGGGGCGGGGGGGCTTGAACTGCTTGAGGACCAAAACTGCCATTTGAAAAAGTGGAGGGGACATGTCCCCTCTGTCTCCCCCCCAAATTACGTCCATGCACGCACAACAATAACAAAAGAGACCCAACTTGATTGGTTGTGGGGGCCCTGGGTGCTGTGCCTGATGTGCCTGGTGGGCCTCATGGCTCTAATACTGATGCCTGTTTTAAAAACTCTCTTTCAGTCAAACAAAATTCAAATTTCTCATTTCATCCTTGTTTTCATAAACTTCACAAAATTAGCAGATGACATGTAAGAATGAGTGGAAAGTAAATCAAACATTTTTCTTCTGAAATTTGTTACTATATATTTGTTTCCATATAGTTTTTTCATTTGATACCATGTCATTAGTTGTCTCAGCTTTGTAATAAACAAGCTTATAACTCATAAATAGCATAATAGATGCTTTGTGTCATTGGAGTCATATTTTTGTGATTAAGGCATGACTTTGTGTGGCCGTCCATTGTCCGCGTAGTAGAATTCCAGTCATGATCCCACTGAAACCTTATTTAATTTTTGAAGCAGCTGTTTTATCACTGAGAAAAATGTCAGAGGTATGTGCATCTATGTGCACGTGCGCACACACACACACACACACACATGCACGCACGTTTGTGTGTATGCATAGTTTGTAGTTGATTGCTGCTTGAACTTGGCAAATGAAAGCAAAATAATGCTTAAGGGGAGTCAGCTGACATGAGTCACAAGGCTTTGGATTAAGCAGAGGGGCAAGCTGGTCTTTGAATGCAACTCATTGAACACACTTGCATTAAACTGCCTCAGAGCTGTGGTGGGCCACTTTATCCTGTTACCACGTCGCTTTTGAACCATCAAGGGAGTGATACAGTGGGAGAAAACATTCACACCCACATGCCTAAACTCTTCTCTCCTTATGGGAAGTCAACACTGTTGCTGCAGCTGAACTGAAGGGAGACGTGATCTTTCCTCAAATCCAACTGTAAGTCCTTTCCATCTGTTGAATGTGGCATGCCGCTGATTTTGTATTTTACTTATTTATTTATTTGTTATATCTTTTATTCCTGGAGGGGCTCTTTTTCAGCATGAACCTGCTTCACATTAATACAGTACCATGTACTCATATCTGCAGCTGCCCAGTAAAACGATTGTCTTCTACTGAAGAACACACAGCAGCAGTTATGAGCTTAAAGGGACAGTTTATCCATTTTGGAAAATGTGATATTATTTCACTCCCCCCCAGCTGTTCTGTAGGACAGTAGTGGTGCTCTCTTCCTCTCATTGTTACTGAGTGCTGGATACTGGCTGGATGCTCCAAATGCTAACTGTTAGCCTCCTGTCACCTATCCCTGTAGGTGCCTTGCTCAAGGTCACCAAAGCAACTGTTTCATAATAATTCATTTTCCATATCCACACTTTCAAAGATAATGTTTCCACGTACAAGCCAATTATATTAACTTCTGGTTGACTACCCTAGTATGCAATTAATATAACAGATTTGTTTCTACAGATTCCCACAATGGGAAAGTGCTCATTGCAGTTATTACCAAGTATGACCAATTACCCCTAGGGGATCAAAAAACTATTTCTGATTATGATTTTGTTATACAGTCATCTGTCTTTTGTCAGTGTGACTGTTTTTTGAAATGTTGTGCTTGTAAAATCACAACGGAAGTTGCATGACTGCTTGTTGTTCTGTTTGGTTGTGTGTTTGTTTTCCAGATTTTTTTTTTCCTGCTGCCTTTCCTTCCCAGGGGATATGTGGTGGTGTCAGAAGGGAGTTGGTTTCCTCCCTGCCACACTGGTTGCCTGGTCTTCGGCCACCTTCATTGTAAACTACGTCATTGCTGTGCTGCTGGGTCACACTGATCCTCTGATACCCTACATCAGGTAAATACAACCTGGTCTTGTGTTCTTTAAAACAAGTGTAATGTCTTCAATTGCCAAAATGTTTTCAGGAAAAGTGAGATAAATATGCCTCCCCACCAGAAAAAGATTACACACAGCCATGACTAGAGACAAACAGTAGTTTGACATTGGATACAAACCGGGTTCCATCCCTGACTCATGTGAACAGGTACTCTGATACAAATGTTCTTATTTATCCATGATAGAATCCATGTCTAGAACTGTGAATTTACATGACCTATATATAATGCTGCATTCGACTATAACTCAGAACTCCCCCCCCCACCCCCCCCCCCCCCACCCCCCCACCCCAAAAAACAAACAAACAAACAAAAAAAACAAAAAAACAAAAAACAAAAAAAAAAAACCCTTCCTCTTATTTCAAAATTCCCAGTCAGGAACTTGGGCAATGTGGTATGTGGTATGTGGCTGACATGGTGTCAACATGGCTAATCACAAGAAATATGTACTTCTATACATTTTCCCTGTGTTCAAAGTAGATTTTCAGCATGACAAACTTTGGATCAACATGTACAGTAACAACAGTAGTTGTGTAACCTATAACACTGAACCGTGCAGTTGTCATGGATGTCACTAGTTATCGATAGCTGCCCTCCTCAATATCTTCTCTAATGCAGGCTGTATCTCTAGAAATCTTTTTTTTTCAGTGCTCTGACAAAGCAAGCAAAGCAGCTACTGTAGTGGCATCCACGTCTTCCTGACCTGGTGTAGCCCGAATGCATGGAGTTGTAAACGACCTCACTCCTACCTCCAACTTATATTGACCACAGCGTAAATGCAGATCAGTTGTTTGGTCAGTTTGAGGCTCTAATCATGAACACCAGAGTCATTGTAGTCCTCCTGTGTCTAGGCCTGCAGATGACACCTGGTGTGGTTGACACACACTCTGAACCCCAGTTTGAGGCTGGAATGCACGTGCACTGTCTAGCAAAATGGGCAAGAGCAGGCAGGATGGCTTTAGAATTATTCCACAAGGTGATATTGAGTTTTCAGAATCTTTTTTTTTTTTTTTTTCACTTATTTGCTTGTACAAGTAGAATTCACTGACAAGCTGGTCAGGAGAGGACATCCCACCATCAGTCCTGACTGCATGTGACTCTCCTCTGATTTCAAACATGATGGTGGACAGGTGGACAGCAAACTTTTCAAACTTTTAAAGTGCCTTCCTTGAGAATGACTTAACCAAGGGATTGTCTTTTTTTTTTTTTTAAACTGAGATGGTCCCATCAAAAACAAGCAAACTATTCACACAGCTATTCACAGTATTTGTGTTTAATTCATTCATATAGACTCTTCATAGTCAACGAAGCTGCTTTGAGTTTGTTTAAAAGCACTGAATCATAAAAACGGGAAGCCATTGTAGATTATATTGCAAAATATGCTTTATGTATGATATGAAATGTAAGTGTGCCTTATGTAGGTAAATTATTGGTGAAGTTGTAGGTTTTCCTGTTGGAACAGTCACATCAATAGTCATCTACTTGATGTGATGATTGGCAGATTGAAGGAAAGAATATTTGACCGTTCCAAAATGTCCAAAGTTACCTTCTTTGTAAATGCATAAAAATGGCTGCTGTTCAAATCATCCTGCTATGCTGATTTGAAAAGGAAGTCTGTTCTTCTTCAATTCAAATTCTGTGATCTGACCACATGTTTGACTGGAAACCAAAAAATGGTCATAGCAATCAGTTTCTTTTAAGAGACTGCAGGCATAGTTTAGGTGATGACGACATAAGAAGAAATACCACAGGACACTGACGTAGATTAATGTTAGTAACCTAACCAATATGCTTGTTCACATTCATTTGAACAGTTTCTGTCATTTGCTTAGCTCTGGTGCTGGGTGCTGTTAATTTGACTGGACAGGTAGCTAATGACTGACAGATGGTTGATTCAGTCACCTGCTATGCATTTTTGTCAACGCCAGTTGCTGCCACCTCTTTTCCAAATGGTTTGAATAAGACAGCCCAGACTGGGTTTCATGAAGTAAACAATGGTAATGAAATCAAATGATGGCTGTGCAAGGCTGCAAGGTTCTCAGAGCCTGTGTATTATTCATTTTTCTGGTTTATCTGTGTGTTGACAGTGATACAAGTGCTGAGGTCCCTGAGCGCTGTCTCTTTGGGTTCATGCTGAGCATCTCTTCTTTTTTTGGTAAGACTGTGGCTGTTTGGCTTTCACATGCTTTATTCTTTCATAATGTTTTAACACTTCAGCAGCTCCCCAAATAAACAGGGAACATAAGCCACTATTCACTGTAGTCATTATGCAATACAAAACCATTAGTTTTAACTAAATAAACACTACGTTCATTGGATAACTCATGAAGGAAGATGACTTTACATAATGAAAGTATATTTTAGGGGAATTTCAATCTATTTTAATTAAGGGGTAATCAAGACATTCTTGATATCCTTCATAATAGCATTTCAGGAATAACTGAAATGCTATAATGTTTTAATGCTATAATATTTAAATGATTTATATGCAAAAATATTTAATATTTAAAAAATACCTCAATAGTGCACTAAAAATGTTATCTTTCATTTGAAATGCAAATTCAGGTAGCTCTTAATTGGCTGTTGCAGGAGTTATGTAAGGGACCCATTAAAATTTCTCCAGTAGAATGTTTAAGGTGCATCTTAGTTCAAAATGTCTTAATCCACGCACAGCACTCCTTAATTTTTTTTCAGGGTTCAATTAAGAATATTATGGGAAAATTACTGGATCCTGTTTTTTCAGCAGTTCATTAAAGGTCCTTGTATCTTATTTTGTCTTTTTGCTGTGGTGTTCTATTTTACTGCCACCTGTAGTATTAAGTAGTCCTTGCCAGTGTGATGTCTTTCCATATAATTTAGGTTGTACTCGTTTCTCTTTTTAGGGCCATGTTTACTGCCTGTGTTGACACACTTCCACAAATCATGACACCACGTGGGAGAAATCAGCCCCACAAAACGAAATCCTACTTGTACAGCTAGATTGGCGTGAATAGATATACTAGCTTCTCATGACTGCCCCATTCTTCACCTGCTCACTCCAGACTGATCTAATATACTCTGGATGTCTAATTTAATAATAAACTATGACTGAAGCCACCAGAAGTGGGTCATCAGCCGTGTTGGTATTCCCAAATGAAGCTGAAGATGAGCAGCAAAGCCTGGCAAAAAAAATAAAATTAAAAAGCATTTTCTAAAAGGAGCGTGAAAACTTGCCACAGGTGATAGTAACATTGAGAGAAAGCTTCATGTTCATATGGCATTATTGTAGGCCATATAGATCATCTAACTTTCTGATGGTAATAACAGCATTTAATGTCTTATTCATCCGTAAACAAACCAAGCCAGCTTAAAGGACCATACCACTGATTTTACATGTTATATCTACAAAACACAAATTATATAGCAAAATACCAAAGCATCAGTAGTATTTTAGAACGTGATATCATTTTTCCTAACTTTTCTCCAGCTATTAGATGACTAGATGATATGAAAGTTAACTTTCAGAGATGTCAAACTTTCTTCACATCAGTGTTTCATCACTGTAATAAAGTCGTCCACATTAGTTTTCCTAAAAGCAGCAGCACTGTTGTGTTTTGATGACTTGAAACTGGGTGGAGTAAATACAGTCCTCAGGGACACATTTTCTTTACACAGTCAATTATCATTTCTCTAATTTATGAATGGCAATGATTTTGTTATCCACATCTTTGTTAACAACTGATTGGCATCTAGTGTAGCATTAATTTAGCAGCTAGGCTAACAGCCAATTGAGCTCATTCACAACTTCTAATCTTTCTACTATGGTCTGGGTGAATAGTCTTTTCTGATTGGCCAGAAGGTGTGTGTTCAAACTGTGTAATACACATGTAGTTTGGCTAAACTGTGGCAGCACACTGACTTGATAAACTAATGACGGGAAGGAAAACACACCAGTGACATTTTTTACATTGTTTCCTCCTCTCTCTGTCACATTGTTGGTAAATGACCATGGAATAAGTGGGATAATCAATGACTAGGTGAGTGTTAAACAGTTTTAAGGCTGGAGTCAGAGAACCATGGTACCATGGTTGATTATCCCTTACATATCAGTTCATACTGCTAATGATACCAAGGAACAATGTATTCACATTGTTACAAACACAGTTCCTGTTTGTTCTGTCTGTGTAACGACTAAGATGACAAGTGTTACCTGTCTGTTAATTATAAAGGCAAATTAAAGCTTATGTATTTATTTCCTTCAGTTGTTTACAATACAGACAGTCAATATTATGCTGGGAAATCATTTAAAATGTTGAAAACTTCAACTGGAGTTTCCCTTGAAAGATTACTGTGACACTTAAAGCAAATGTAGAAGCTGGATAAAGTTGCATCACTATTGGGTTTCATAAGCTGGTAAAAAAGAGAAGCAAGACATATTGGTGCAGTAGTAGTAGCAGCAGCTGGAGTTGCAGTTGTAGTAACACTAATAATAGTACTAGCAACACCTGTAGTAGTTGCAGTAACAGTAGAAGACAAGCAGTAACAGCAGTGAAAGCAGTGACAGTGCTAGTGGCAGCAATACTATTGGTAGTTTAGGACAATGGTAGTTGGAAAAAAAATCACTTTTATATGTTTGTACACTGAAGGCAATCTTTTTGATTGTGAAACTTCCTCAAACACAATGAAAATGATGAAGCTTATTCTTGACAACAGTTTTCATAATGCAGTCATGATGTGTGTTTGTGTGCAGGTCTAGCTACTGTCTATGTGCGCTACAAGCAGGTGGAAGCGCTGGCGGTAGGAGGTGAAACCAGGCTGCACCAATTCAACTCTGCTGCTCTGACTCTGGGCTGTCTGAGCGCACTGGGCATGTGCATCGTCGCCAACTTTCAGGTAAACTGTGCTATCTGTAGTGCACAGTCACCGCTCAAATTCAGCTCTGATTAAAATCCAACAGCCTCAAGCCTGAACCCAGGTTTATCTACATGAAAATGAAACTCAGCTCAGACTGACTTACAGATACAAATTTTTAAACAAAGAAATAAAATCCAACATTACCATCAAGAATTCCTGCATGAATCATATATGACACATTAATGCAGTGGTTCTCAAATGGGGGTGTGCGTACCCCTGGTGGTACATTAGAATACTGCAGGGGATATGTGAGATTTAAAAAAAAAAATGTTTATTTAAAAAACATAAGTCATGCATAATTGCTAAAATAATTAGCCTACACAATAATAAGTTCAATAAAAATGTAAATGTAAGTTTGATAAACCACAGTTTATATTCAGTTTGTGTTCTGGTTCATATCTGCTGCTGTGGACGTCAAGTGAAAGTTTGTTTATCAGGAAAAAGGATTCAAAAAGTTGGAATGTAGTAGTGATACAATAATGATCAGTATCAGAGTGTTGTTTCAGACTCTGATGGCTCTGTATTGCGACTCGTTCTATAGGATTTTTTTCTAAAGTGGGTATTAAAAACACATTTAGACCATCAGACACTAAACCTCAATAAAAAATGTAGGACAATAACTGCAAAAATTCTGCATAATTGTATGTGGTCTCAGTATAATTTTGTTATGCTTTGATTGCATATGCTTAGATGCTCACATCAGTTCCAATTAATGGCTTCCCATACACGATGTGGTATTGATCAATTCTTCAGTGGATAATTACTTTTATCCAACATATTAGAGGTTGATGACACTGACTCAATTGCATTTTTAACAAAAAAGAAATACTGTCTAACTTACACATGGATCTTGTATTATACTGTAGAAAATGCCACTATTGGAAACAGAAAGCATGTGGTATCTTTGGCATTCCCTAGGAGAGTGCCATCATCTCTGTGCATCTCCTGGGGGCGACGCTGACCTTTGGCTCGGGCGTGCTCTATATCCTGATCCAGACGGCCATGTCTTACCACATGCAGCCTCGCTTCCAGAGCAAGGACATCGTGTGGGCTCGCACTGCTGTGGGGCTCTGGACCATGGCCAGCATCATCACCAGTGAGCACCATCAGAAACATCTGTAACACTGCACACACAAAAGACCAGTGGTTTTCACTTGTGTACAGGTGATTTAATCAATTAGTTAGCATTAGTTAAAATATCCTCTGATGGCAAGAAGAAACAACATGTGGACCTTCTATGATATGAGTATTCATCCAAGTTGTATCAACGAGATGTCACTGCTTTCTTTCACTTCCATTATGATGTGAATCCAGTACTGCACCTTGTCTACAGCAGCTGAACACCACTGTCCACTGGAGTGTTCCACCTCATTTGTTTGCATTTCAATTTTTCCATTTGTAATTATAAACCTTTGTGAAATATTAAATGGATAGTCCACCCATTTTGAAACGTTTGATATTATTTCACTCCCCTCCAGCTGTTCTGTAGGACAGTAGTGGTGCTATCCTCCTCTCATTGTCACTGAGTGCTGGATACTGGCTGGATGCTCCAAATGCTAACTGTTAGCCTCCTGCCATTGAGGTGGACTTCCCCCCAGCTAACAGTCTTGAAAAAAATATCTTAAAAACTTAAGAGTTTGATGATATGGGGTAGAATTTTTACAGCCCTAAATGGCATAAAAACCGACTGTTGACTGTTGAAAAAAAGAAGAAAATGTCAAAGATAGAAGTATTTTCTTGTGTGGAGTGAGCTCTGTTTGCTGGTCCTCAGTGGCAGCAGT
Organism: Myripristis murdjan; assembly: GCF_902150065.1. Lineage (NCBI taxonomy): Eukaryota > Metazoa > Chordata > Actinopteri > Holocentriformes > Holocentridae > Myripristis > Myripristis murdjan. The sequence continues at coordinate 34,345,809 of NC_043986.1, read as the reverse complement.
GGCTGGCAGGAGCCTGACGGGCACATGAAGCCTGGGATGGAGGGGAGTGGAGGAAAACAAGAAGCTAGCCACATTACCTGCCAGTTACCTTTTAGTGCTTCAGAGCACGTTGTTATGTTTGTCCTCCAACATGTGCAGGTGTTCAGTGAAGACAACAAATGACAGCAAACTCACTTGTGTCTCTGTGGTGGCTGCTGCTGCTCTGACATGGACTGATACAGGAAGAACAGAAGTTACTGGATCTTTCTGGATGTTGATAACAGGAAAAATACAATTTTAAACAGTCATTTGAGCAAAACTATCAAATGTGTGCATTTTGGTTCCAGAAAGCAACACTTGTACAGTGATGTTAGTTAATTAGTTATTTAAGACAGTTAGTTTGAAGATTGTTAGCTGGGGGGAAGTCCAGCTCAATGGCAAGAGGCTAACAGTTAGCATTTGGAGCATCCAGCACTCTAACAATGAGAGGAAGAGAGCACTACTGTCCTATCACATTTTTCAAAATGGGTGAACTATCCATTGAATTATTTATCTCTTACCATTTTCCCTTGTTTTTCCCCGTCTCTGCCACTCCATCCCCTTGTCTCTGTCCCTGTCCCACGTGCACAGTGTTTGTGTCCTCAGTGATCCTGTATGATGACCTGCCAGGTGTGGATGTGACCAGTAAGCGCCACTGGAGGCCAGGAGAGAAGGTGAACTCTTTCACTGATTCAGTTTTTACTACTCCACTCAGACACTGAGTGCTCCTGTTGGAGTAGTTCACCCAGCACTGTGTGGTCTTATTAGAAAACACTGCCTCTGAACCGTCCTGTGAATGTGTGTCCGTTTTGTCCTCAGGGTTACACAGCTCATCTGGTGAGCACAGTGTCTGAGTGGTCGCTGGCCTTCTCCTTCATCATGTTCTTCCTCACCTACATCAGAGACTTTCAGGTACTTTAGAGACTCTCAGGTAGCATTCAAAGAAGTCCAGTCCCAAATGAACAGAGATGAAACATATTGGCTGTCCAAGGTCATGAAAAGTTAGATTATGGTGCTTTCCATGGATGCCCAAAAAGATAGATAGCATTGATTTGTCACCAGCAAAATGACTCACTAATGAGAGTCAATGACAAATGGCAACTGCTAATGTTAGCTTGGCCAGCTACAAACAGTAATCTTCACTGTTTGTCTGTTCATCAAATTAAAAGAATACACAGTTATAAATCTATATTATCATAAAATAAAGACCACATAGAAGGCTAAATCAAAGTTGCATTTTTCCATTAGGAGGTAGGATTTCTCCATTATCAGTAAACAATCAGCCTACTTATCCCTAAAGTCCCCATGAAATGACCTCACATGACCTCTGCTTCCTGTATCTTATCTTAAATAGTGACATCATCCTGCACTAGTGGGTGTAAATTAAAATTTTAACAAATAAAAACAAATCTTTAAACATCCTCTCTCATTCACCTATTCCTTCAAAATAAAAGTGTGTTTCTCTCCCAACCCGGGATCCTGTTGGTTTGACCTTGTGAATATTCTTTCTCTGCACCATGGGCCACCCAAACATCCTGTTTCAACAGGAAATACATCAAATCAAGAAAATAAGAGTCTATTTCATGGGGTCTTTAAGTGGCTACTATCTGCTGCAGTTTATTTATGGTTGGTTTTAGATTCATAAATAAATAATTTATCCAATTATTTTACCCAGTTCCCTCTCAGGAATCAGTAAAGTATTTCTGATTGTGATTCTGATTCTGATTTTAGATGTGGGCATTCCAGTGAGTTCAACATGTGAATGAGGTACCACCAACAAATCATTCCTTCCTTACGCTTCTTTCAGCGCTTCACAGCCAGTTCTGGGGTCTTGAGAGCTCATTTCATGCAATTTAGTGATTTTTTTAAATTGATTTTCAGAAATAGACAATATAAAGGAAGCAAAATAACATGAAACAAGAATAGCATGAACAAATATCATGAAATAAAATGATACAATAAAACAAAAACTAAGACTAGGATAACTGTGCAGGGATAAAAAAAAAAGAAGGAAAAAAAACAGTGAATCATTAACAACACCAACATATTACAAAGTGTGGTCTACTTACAAACAGTGAAATTGGGAGAACAGATATTTATGATGCAGTTGCCTCCTATTTTCAGTTGTTTCAATTGAGCCTCATTGTGGGCAGTTGTCCATTTATCAAACAGGGGTTGCCACATTTTCAAGAAGACTGAGGGCCCTATCTTGTGCCACCCGCTATCCGCTGCCACTACCCGCTACCCGCAAATTGCGGATTTAGGAACTTCCGCTATCCCTAAACAGTATCTTGTGCCCACTCTACCCGCTATCCGTTATGCTGACTCCGTCATTTGCGCCTGGAGGTGTGTCCGTGGGCGTGTTTCATGCGCTATCCCTAAATTTGCTATCTTGTGCACACACTTTAGGGATAGCGGATATCCCTAAAGTTTGGGCTGTTACGAGAGCACCCAATGCACGCCCCGACGGAGCCTCACCACACACACGGTCGGACTGATACCAGGACGCCGCTGGAATAGACTGAGTATATTACTCATATAGACTGTTTAGAGGAAAGACTGTTTTAATTGGACACTTAAGCCAGTGTGTTTTATTGTTTTATCATAAGCCAGCAGCTGTGCTATATTTTTATTTTTTAATATTTTATTTGCCTAATCTACCTTGTCAATAAATTAGTTTACACATAGTTCCACCTCTGCCTCTTGTGTGTGTGTGGTGTGGCCCGGGGATTTTACTCAATCAGTACAACCTTGTGACACGTCCACTTGGACACATGCGGCTCCACCTCCCGAATTCACTCGCCTATAATTTAATATATAATATGTATATAAAGCCAACTTGCTTTAGCCTTAGTAGAAGCCCTGAGAAAATCTACCTCCCTCTCTCCATCGCGGGTTTAGGATTTAGGATTTAGGATAGCGCATCCTGCCCTTAAAGGCAATGGCACCTGGCACACTGATTGGTTTAACTGGCGTAATGCCCAAAACATGCCTATGCATAATATAGCGGGTAGCGCAGGTGTTTTGCGGATAGCGGGAGGTGCACAAGATAGCAACTTTTACGGGGGAACGCCTCTTCCTAAATCCTAACCTGCGCTACCCGCTATATTATGCATAGGTGTGGTTTGGGCGTTACGCCAGTTAAACCAATCAGTGTGCCAGGTGCCATTGCCTTTAAGAGCAGGCTGCACTATCCCAAATCCACAAACCGAAACCCGTGATGGAGAGAGGGAGGCTGCGATTTAGTACTGTCTCTGCCATTTTCTCAGGGGTTCAACTGAGGCTAAAGCAAGGTGGCTTTTTATAGGCGAGTTAATTGGGGAGGTGGAGCCGCATGTGCACGTTCAAGTGGACGCACATTGAAGCCGCCTGGGCGTGCTCTTGTAAAAGCCCAAATGGGATAGCGGTGGTTCTGAGGACCCGCTATCCGCTTTCCCTAACGTGTGTGGTCAAGATAGCAGTTGTAGGGAAAGCGCATAAACACACCCTGGACACACCTTCAGGCGCAAATAACGGAGTCAGCATAATGTATAGTGGGTAGCGTGGGCGCAAGATACTGTTTAGGGATAGTGGAAGCTGCTGAATGCGTAATTCACGGGTAGCGGGTAGTGGCAACGGGTAGCGCAGTGTGAAAGATAGAGCCCTTTATCTCTGTTGTGACGGAGGACTAACCTCTGAGAATTGTAATATAAGGTGTTCAGCCAAAAATGTACATAAGGAAATGGGCTGCCCTAAATATTTGAGAAAATCAGATGGGTTATCAATATTGAACCAAAGATGCCTAGGCGTGGGTCTGGAGCTATAATTCTATTGAATGCTTTTGATATATAAAGTGAAAGTGGGTAAAAGTGGGTCTGTACCAATGACTCTCCCCCAGTAACCACATTTTTGTCTGCAATATGTGGACTAGTGTTAAAGACCTGTAAAAAGTGTGGGACATTAAAGTTGGGGGTATATACAGTACAGGCCAAAAGTTTGGACACACCTTCTCATTCAATGCGTTTTCTTTATTTTCATGACTATTTACATTGTAGATTCTAACTGAAGGAATCAAAACTATGAATGAACACGTGGAGTTATGTACTTAACAAAAAAAGGTGAAATAACTGAAAACATGTTTTATATTCTAGTTTCTTCAAAATAGCCACCCTTTGCTCTGATTACTGCTTTGCACACTCTTGGCATTCTCTCGATGAGGTTCAAGAGGTAGTCACCTGAAATGGTTTTCACTTCACAGGTGTGCCTTATCAGGGTTAATTAGTGGAATTTCTTGCTTTATCAATGGGGTTGGGACCATCAGTTGTGTTGTGCAGAAGTCAGGTTACTACACAGCCGACAGCCCTATTGGACAACTGTTAAAATTCATATTATGGCAAGAACCAATCAGCTACTAAAGAAAAACGAGTGGCCATCATTACTTTAAAAAATGAAGGTCAGTCAGTCCGGAAAATTGCTAAAACTGTGTCCCCAAGTGGAGTCGCAAAAACCATCAAGCGCTACAACGAAACTGGCACACATGAGGACCGACCCAGGAAAGGAAGACCAAGAGTCACCTCTGCTTTTGAGGACAAGTTCATCCAAGTCACCAGCCTCAGAAATCGCAAGTTAACAGCAGCTCAGATCAGAGAGCAGATAAATGCCACACAGAGTTCTAGCAGCAGACCCATCTCTAGAACAACTGTTAAGAGGAGACTGCGCCAATCAGGCCTTCATGGTCAAATAGCTGCTAGGAAACCACTGCTAAGGAGAGGCAACAAGCAGAAGAGATTTGTTTGGGCCAAGAAACACAAGGAATGGACATTAGACCAGTGGAAATCTGTGCTTTGGTCTGATGAGTCCAAATTTGAGATCTTTGGTTCCAACCACCGTGTCTTTGTGAGACGCAGAAAAGGTGAACGGATGGATTCCACATGCCTGGTTCCCACTGTGAAGCATGGAGGAGGAGGTGTGATGGTGTGGGGGTGTTTTGCTGGTGACACTGTTGGGGATTTATTCAAAATTGAAGGCACACTGAACCAGCATGGCTACCACAGCATCCTGCAGCGACATGCCATCCCATCCGGTTTGCGTTTAGTTGGACCATCATTTATTTTTCAACAGGACAATGACCCCAAACACACCTCCAGGCTGTGTAAGGGCTATTTGACCAAGAAGGAGAGTGATGGAGTGCTGCGGCAGATGACCTGGCCTCCACAGTCACCGGACCTGAACCCAATCCAGATGGTTTGGGGTGAGCTGGACCGCAGAGTGAAGGCAAAGGGGCCAACAAGTGCTAAACACCTCTGGGAACTCCTTCAAGACTGTTGGAAAACCATTTCAGGTGACTACCTCTTGAAGCTCATCGAGAGAATGCCAAGAGTGTGCAAAGCAGTAATCAGAGCAAAGGGTGGCTATTTTGAAGAAACTAGAATATAAAACATGTTTTCAGTTATTTCACCTTTTTTTGTTAAGTACATAACTCCACATGTGTTCATTCATAGTTTTGATTCCTTCAGTGAGAATCTACAATGTAAATAGTCATGAAAATAAAGAAAACGCATTGAATGAGAAGGTGTGTCCAAACTTTTGGCCTGTACTGTACATCTGCAGTACAGTTACAGAAACACAATGTTGTTTGTATATCTATGCTAACGTAGATAGCATAGATATACAAACAACATTCCAGTAACGTTGGAATGCTGCTGCTGTCCTGGTGGATAGGACAGGAAAGTGGCCTCGTCACAGTGGCCGGAAGGCGGCTTTTCTCCCACGCAGGTAAACAGTGAGGAAAAATGAAGTAAGACAACAAAAAGACTTCAGCACCCAGCTGTTTATGGTTAGTTTCCCATGCAGTAGAAAAAGAAAGAAAAGGCAGCTCCTGAACCTCACAGGTTCTGGCAAGTCCCTGGTTAAGGAATGCTCCAGGTTCATCATCAAAAAGGGTCATCAAAGGACTACATGGGTGATTTTGAATGATTGGCCCAGGTACTATAATTTAACTACATTTTCCATTGTAACAAAACATTTTCCAAATCATGTAGGGGCACTCAAGTTTTCACAACTTATAATCAAAATCCCTCCATTTTCAGTATAGAATGTTTGGTTGAAACACATTCTTTGTTGACCACAGAAACACAAAGTCACCATCATTTATAACCCACAGAACTGATAACTGGCTGGGTAAAGGAAACATTTCTTCAGAACTGTTTTCTGTTTCCCTTTGGCCAGTGTCAGCTCATTGAAACACCTCAGTGCTGCTGCTTTTAGGAAAGCTAATGTGCACGACTTCATTATGGTGATGGAATACTGCTGTGAAGAAAGTTTGAAGTTCATTGAAAGTTCATTTTCATATCATAGTGGGATGCAAGGAATCCAGTAACTGGATATGATTGGAAAAATTATATTGGAGTTCTAAAATATAATCATATAATAACTGTACGCTAGTATATACATTTTGTAGATATTACACTAAACATACAAAATTAAAATGCATGGTCCTTTAACAGCTTCAGATGAGTTCTCATGTGTGAATGCTTCCAAGTCTTTACTTACAACTGCCAAGTCACTCAAGTTGTTGCAGTGTGTTTTGAGTGAAAACTGTCATAAATGCTACATGTTATGTCTCCTCAGAAACTCCACATCAGGGTGCAGGCTGTTCTGCACAGTAACCATCTATATGACTACGACCACTACGATGTCAGAGGACATGTCCATCAGGGAGAGCGCTCACCACTGCTGGCTGGCAGCATCTGAGTCGGACTCCAGTCTTCAGTGAACATAACACTTTCATTTACTTGCCAAATGTTCTTCAGGACTGTTAATATTTTAAATGGAAACAGTGCATAAAAAATGATTTCATGTATTTTGTACCTGATATGCTGTGGGATAAAAATGTGATGCTAGTCTTTTGCTCATCACAAATTTCACAATCAACTTGCATTACTCATTGTTAATATTTTCTGTAACTTTTGTCTTGTAACTGTGTTGCAGATGTAGATCAATACAGATAGGTTTGCTGCCGTTACTGTATAATGTTGTTGAAATGAAACTGGTTTTAAAATTTTAGAATGACATGTTTTCAGTTATTTTGTTTTTTTTTTTCTTCATTTGACTGAACTTGTTGCCTTCTTTTGCACATTCTTTGTAATTCTTTATGATAGGGCTTTTGGATAAAACAAGTAAAAAACAACATAAAGTTATTGTGTGAGAGACTATTTTGTCCCAAAATGAAAGGACATCAGGCCTTTGCTACTAGAACTCGTAGACTTTAGAATAATCTTCTGCAAGAGGAAATCAGGCTTGCTGATTCAGTTCCCCATTTTATTTCTTTTCTTTTCTTTTCTTTTTTTTTTTTAACAAAAGTTGATGTTGTTTAATATTTATATTTTGTCTTTAACTTTAATATTGGTTACCTTGTTTTTCTTATGCAGTTGTATTTTTGATGTGAAGCACTTTTGTTTCTTGTACTGAAAAGTTCTACAATTCTCTATAAATTACTATTCCAATACTATAAAATACTCTTAGTTAGTATAATTGTATTTCAGTAACATTAAAATATTATCATAAACTGGCATTGTACCCTTGTTGCCTGAGAACCAGAACCATAGGCAGCCGTTCTGTTACTATTCCAGCCCATTTCCTCTGCGTACTCTGTCTACAATGCCTGGATTCTCACTCCCGCAGCTGCACTCATCTTTCTAAAACCCCACTGAGTTTCTATAAAAATGTGAAAATATTGATTATCTAAAATGTGAAAACATGCATATATGGTTCTTTGTCAGAGGGCCTCAGTTGATCATTTTCTTTCTGATATAAGCAAATTCTCAAGGTAAATATATACACATTAATGTGATAGTCTACATAGTGTAATATTGATGATTATCTAAAATGTGAAAAAAATATGGTTCTTCGTCTGAGGTTCTCACACACTTTAGTATTCAAACGATGGCTCAGTAGAAAGTCAAGCATTAACATTAGACCCAAAATATACATTAAACAGTCTATGCTGTGGGAATGGCTTGAGGGATTTTGTTTAAAATGTACACTGAGTACAGGGTTTTCCCTAGCTTTTTGGGGGGCTCAGGTGGTCCCTGGTAAGTAATAATGGGTAAGTTATAATGACCAAATTAAACTAAACATGTGTCTTACCTGTGAAAGGTGATTCCCGGTTGTCTGGATTGTGCAGTACGCTGGTTTTTACAATCGTAGGCTGCACAATGTTGAGGCATTTTCCATCGACCAGCTTTATTATTGTGACCGAGTCCCACTCTGTGTTTGGGCGGTCGACCGCTTTAAGATGGCCGCCAAGTCTGCCGTGAAAAAAGGGGGAGGGGGCAATCTAGCCTCTTAATGTCTATGGGCATAACAGCCAGTAGCTACTACAGCTCCACCCACACTACTTTTTAATGTTTTGTTCCACCTTTGCTGTCTTAGATATGTTGTGATCCTGTGAGTGAGTGAGCTTCAACAGAGCTCACTGAGATGCTGCACATCTAAGAAGTGGGTGAACAACCTTCTAGCTATCTATCTGAGTTAGGTATATTGTGTAAAAAACACCTGCATTTTTTTCCTGTCCTTTGTTCTTGGAGCTCAGCAGCAAATTCTGCTTAACTTCCTGCACCAGTTGCGTCTTTTGACACATCCAGTGGTGTAGGTGGAACATCTATGGGCAAATTCAGCTCATGGATCCAGGAGGCATGGTCTTCTGTATATCCTCCTCAAAAGCAACTTCCTTGTTCTCTTCGCTGTAAACTAACAGCAACAACAGAGGGCGCCCTGGTAGCTCACGTCATAGAGCACACACCACTCATCTCTCCTGCCTCTCTCCACTGTCACCATCAAATAAAGCAGAAATCCCCCAAAAAATCTTTAAAAGAAGTAGAAAAAAAATCTTTATATGAGTGCAGATGATTTCATGGATAAGGACTTTTTTTTTTTAAAAAACTTGACAGAGAGTTTCGTGTATATTTAGCATGCACAGCGGACGACACAGACAACATGGTTGATTATTGATTAGATTAAGATGCACTTTTCTGCAATCCCTGCTCACTCACTGCAGCATGTTTGTTTTGTCGTTAACACTAATCAAATATAATTTCTGGTGTTTTTTCGTTTTTCTCATGGAAGAATAAAGTTTTTAAGATGCTAATTCTAACTTTCTGTACACAGAGCCAGGCCAGCTGGGCACATTTTGGAAGGATTTGGCCAATGGGCAACAGAAACTTGCACATAATGCATCCTGGTACATGTATATAGGCTCTGTTGGCACCGCTCCATGAGTAGGAGAACTCAGATTTCTCAGTCAATATGGCCCACAGCGAGGACTTTGTTGCTTCAACTGGACTACATTTACCACAGACACTGATTGGACATCCACATAAACTGAGGTGCTGTGCACAAATTTCATCTCCAGGGAAGCTGGTGTCACAATCTCCCAATTCAGCTGAGACAAAGCAGTTTCTCTTTGACAGACAGGGAACTTAATTGAATGGTTGAGTCTACCTGGTTGTCATGGTTGCTATTAGCCAATTAGCAACAGTCAATAATGCTCCTAGTTTTGAGATTTTATTGTGGCTTTCAAGTTGCACTGAAGCTGGGACTGTCCTGTATCTAAAACACAGAGCATGTCCTGTTTCACCACATCTACACGGGTCATAAATTAGTGGGTGATCCTGTGCTGATTGGAGCCCAAGATAATAATTACCCTTGACTTCAGAACGTGGGACAAATTAGTACATTGTCCAAAACACTGTGAAGTGGCAAAATTAAAAAGTAGATACTGTGGACTTAAAAATTCAGTCTTTATTTGAAATGATTTTATTCAGTACCTCTTTCAGACTTTAGTCACAGGCTGTGAACAACTGAACTGAAAGCACTTTTTGCCAACATCATTCATACAGTAGCAGCAGCATTGAACATACCCATCAAATTATCATCAAATACAGTAGCAGGAATTCACTTTTACACACAATTATTAAAAAACAAAAACTGAACATGAAATAAAACTTAACATTTGCAACATTTACATGTACACCTTAAATTCTCGATTAAATCCCCTATATACAACCATGGTATCATAAAGTGTATGAACTAGTGATACCTAGTGTTTCTTTGTCTTCTCACGGTTTCTTCTTTTCCTGGTATTCACGGATCTTTTCATGGAATATTCCTGCAGTGAAAAAACAGTAGGATGCATTAGTGTGCACAGTCATACACATTCACAGTCTATGTAACCACTATGTATAGCTTGTGTAGGTTGTCAAGTTGGGATTTCAAAGAGAAAGATGCTAGAACAACTGCACAACTACAAGTTACTTTGGAGGAACTTACATATCAAATCAGTGAGCAAACAGAGTGTTAATGCTAATTTTTTTTCAAACTGTTTACTAATTTTTGACTAATTTTCTGGTAATTCTCGTGTAATTTTTATTCCTTTATTCCTGTAACTGTTTTTTATTGTTATGTTTACTGTGCATTCATCATCATCATCATCATTTTTGTTCTAATTGGTCTTTGTAATTGTTTCCTAATTTTTGACGTTTGGTAATTTTACTGTTTTTCACTGTTATGTTTGCTGTTTATTTTATTTTAGCTATGTTTTTTCTGTTAATCTTCTTCAATTTTTTTTTACTAATGTAAAAAAGAGTGCTTAATTCACTAGACATCGCTACAACACAAAAATATGTATGAGTGATTATTTTAACATTATGTCTTAATCTCACAACTTTAAATGTATTTATCAAATAGGCATATCACGTTTAGACATAATTAAAATAAACCAAAAAATAGCTTCTCATGTGCAAGCCCATGGGACAAAATCACGTCAAGTGGAGATCCATGGGTTAACGAGAGTCAGCCTGGGGTCCAGAACATGAAAACCTCTGATCGTAGGGCATATCTGTAAGTTTGATTACTTTTAGTTTAGTTTATTAAATGCATTTATATCAGGACCTATGTACAAAATACATCAATCTCTTACAAGGAGAAAAGATACTCTGTACCAACTACACACGTACACAGTACTTGAACACACTCAGAGGTCTCAGCAGAGAGGTCCTCTTTCATTGCTATGGGTTAGACCCTCCTCCTATACTTGAGCCACAACTCCATAAAGCCATGAACAGTTTTTATAGAAATTTGTGGGAGTCGTTCTTGGACTAAGCAGAGTGGATTATTTGGTGGTGTGGGTTAGCCCTGCCATCTCGCTCTGTTGGTCCATCAGTTCATTGGTACACAGAAATCTATCCATTCAACTTTCTACCTCTGAAGCTGAAATTTGCTGTGGAGGTCAAGTGAGATTGTGTGAGTGTGTGTGTGAATGCATTAACACGTGGATGGCATGCACATATGTGGTTGCAGATATTGCAAATTTGTGCATGTTTATCTAAGAGTTGTGTGCACAGTGCTCACCTTGCTGTGGTCCAGACTGTTGTTGCTCCACCTCCTGGATGAACAGGTCAAACATCTGAGTCTGAATGAACTTCTTCACAAAATGTCGAGTAGTCTTGGACTTGATGGCCTTGTAGAAACTTCTCCTGTCAAACACTCCCCGCTCTCCAGGACCACGTCGTTTGACGTATGAGTTATAATGGCCGACTGTTTTCACAAAGAAGGGCAGGAAGGCCTCGGAGACCACCCGGTTAAACTCCTCCACAGCTGAAACAAATGAAATACTGGTTTCAAAGAGATTTTGTGTAGACAAAAATCGATGACACATCTACAATGAATCTATTCATGATATTTTGAACTGCACAGCATGTCCAGTGGCGGTTGCCCTTTGGAAAATACAGACTTGTGTTTTATTTCCCATGTACTTACTTGTTCCTTCTGTTCTGTCTCTCAGTGCCTCCAGGATTTCAATTTGGAGCTTTGGGGGCAGAATAGACTTCTCATCGCCAACCTGGAAGCAGGAGCAATTTGAGGGTGGACAAAACTTTTCAAACATTTTTAGAATGGTATTTGTTGTTAGTCATGATAACACAAACATTATAGTATTTTCACACTCTTACTGAAACAATGAATGTCTCCTTTTTGTCCTTTGATAAATCCACCACAAGCAGCTGTGTTAAAGAGAGAAGAAAGAGAAGACTGAACAGACTCATCAAACATTAATCCCCTACTAATGTCTCTGAGGTCCCAGTCACATTAGAGCAAAATACGGCTGCCACGCCTCATCTTAGTGCTAATCCGGTCAAGTTCAAAATGTTTGTCTATGCTTAATAACTGGTGGTATTGAGTCCTGCTCAAAACAGCAACCGAACTTGGTGTCTACTTACCATGGATGATGAGTGAGCTTTTTAACCAGAATTTTTAATAAGGAACAGAGATGGCGTGAGAACGTTTTTTGGCATATAAGTTTACCATGAAGGCCTGCGAGTAAACCTTTCCTCGCCTGGGATTCAAGACACTTCCCCTTGAATACTTAATACAAATAAAATGCAATACTGGTGAATTAACCCTTTAAAATCCCCCAAAGCCTGTCCTTTTACAAATTCACTAAAAACTAGCTCTAAGGTGTAAGATCATTCTGCCCTGAAGACAATGATTTGTCGGGTTCTTCAGTATAACTCACATCACTTTGGTCGGTGACCAGATCCAGCAGATGTTTCTGGACCCCCAACATGTAGGGGGTAGGTGCCATCACTATGTCAATGAGGATTTCTGGAATGATTGAGATGAAGGTGTGTTGCCAGGTAAATGGGTAGAGGAGTGCTGCTACTGCATGAAGGACTTGGGATAAAGTGCTGTAGAGAGACAGGAAAGTTCTGATAAAAACCTTTTAGTTCATAAAAAAAATGTATTTTCACCTGAGTTTCAAGCAGATATTTCTTTTTTTGCTTTTGTTAGTATAGCCAGTATGAGGCAATACAACTTAAAAACTATGAAGAACCACAAACAGCTTGGTGGATTATGAAGTAACATGGTTAAGTATTGGTATTTATTGGTTGCAACTTTTGCTTTCAATATCCCAGAGCCAATCTAGGTCATAAGACATGGATAAATTTGAGTTTTTCTACATAGCTTGTATATGTCTTTAAGTGCATAGGTGTGCAGGTCATACCCCAATTCATCAGCAACGAAGATAATCCGTCTCTCTAGGATGACAGCAGCGAACACCAGTAACACCTCCTCATCTGTTAGGCAGCGGAAGAGTGTCATGAAGTTGACGTGCTCTAGCCACGAATCCAGTGGTCGAGTCAGCCTGATGATCTAGTGGAGAGTCACCACTGTCACAACTGTGTCAACACTGTTAACAGTGTGCCATCACTGGGTTGCAGATGGCTTTTGGATTGAAGCTCTTGATAACCAAATTTAATGCCAAGATTCAAAATTTTTCATTCCAAAAATGAAACAGCTGTTAGAGCATGGAATAATGAAACAAAGGGTGCTATGGCTGAAAAACACCACAAACACAGGAGAAGACAGCATCATATCACAGAGTAATTAAATACCAATCTAATAATAATGATAATACTAATCAATATAGCTGCAAGCTGTGACGGTAGAGTTTTGAGCACAACATGCCACATGAGAGAAAGAGGCATAGAGCCACAGAATCCTACAATTAAAAAAAAATAAAATAAATAAAAAATAAAAATCTTTAAAGAATACAACTCACAATTCAAAGGCTTTCGGCAAAATATAAAAATGAGGTGTTTTAGTGCCACCATCTGGCCAATTAGTGCAATTGTTGAAGATGGGCCATGCAGTTGATGAGTTAGAGCCATTTGTCTAATTAGCGACTTTCATTAGATAATTATGGTCATGTTGTGGACATGTACTGGAAAATAAAGGGTACCCTTTCTGCAGCTTTGTCTGATGATGATGATGATGATGATGATATGTAAAAATTATGACATTAAAACAAAAACAACTGAGGAAGATTAAGTCACACCAAACAACAACAACAACAACAACAACAATAACAACAACAAAGAAACAAACAAAAAAACCTGTTTAACATAAAATTCAAATCTGATGGAAAATCTTGTTGACAAAAATGGGTGGGGCTTGCCTACACGGCATCTTGACACAAGGAATCTAGGAAACATTTTGTTCCAGTGATTTACAGGTCAAACGTAAAGGCCAAAATGTGAAACGTAGCTGTTACACTGGCATCATTTGGCCATCGATGCACATATATATATATATTTTTGCTAACATAAGTATAAAACCTGATAAATACAGGACACAGTCCATGAGAAATTGCTATTTTTATTAGTGACATCAGCAGCCAGCTTAGGTGGCTAATTACAGTCATGCTGCAAAATGATCAAAAAACAGAAGATATGCTTTGTTTAGCTTGGACTGATTACATTGAGTACAAATATTGGCGGAAACAAGTCAAAAACTGAAGAAGTGCAAAAACTGTGTTGCGTAATATTCAAAATGGTGGAAAATCTGGTCAGTTATGGGCCAACTGAGCAAACATTCAAACCTTCCTGTCAAGTTTAGCTGTTGGGGGTCGTAAGGTTTCTGAGCTCCAGACACTTTTGTCCACTGCTGTGTGGCTGCTAGTGGTAATAATTTCAGTGTGTATTCTAGGGTTAAGCACCCAACTCAGTGTAAGAACTATAAGTAAATCCATACTTGTTAGCGTGCCATTGTGTTTTCCATGCTCCCTGGTCAAACAGTCAACTTAACTGTAAACTGCTGGCTGCCTGTCGATATTTTCATCTTATCTCTGCTGAAGTCTAGCATATGGACTAATTACAAGCACAGTCTCAGTTCATTACCCCTGCCTTTAGTGCCACTGTGGACAAGGAGCTTTTCAAAGCATGTTTTTTGTTTGTTCCTATATGAAAGCTGATGTGGGCTAATGTGTGAGCTGCCTGTACAACAGAATCAAACATGGAATGCAGCATGATGAGACAAACCTTTGTGGGATTTTGACCTTAGGGAAAAGTTTAGTAATGTGGGACAGGTTCAAACACAACTCTACACTGACACACCCACATGCAATACCTCATTTCATGAAGTAAGCGGGTTGGACTAGACAGTTTCTATTATGTGTGTGTGTATGTGCACGTACCTACATTTGCATGTGCATATTTTGTCAAACCAGTTGCATAAGCAGTTGCACTGAACCAGTTTCTAAACAAGCAAACAATTGTGTTTACATATGCTTCATCACTTTTTTTTTTTTTTTTTTTTTTTTACCTGTAATTAGCTTTTAATTTCTCATCATTTGTATTTTGAAAAGTTTATTTTATTATTTCACAATCTTCCTTAAAAATGGGAGAGAGGGGCTACTTTGAATAGTGGTGAAAACCAGACTTAAGCCCACATCATGACAATCACAGCACAACAGTGTTTTCATTCATGTTCATGCTTATCACCTCTGCCTGGCTGGACAGCTTTGTTACCCTCTCCACTATTCTTTTCTACTCTTTTCTCCTTCTGAGCTGGGCTTTCTTGCTTCCTTTTCTTGCACCTACAGTGTGAGAGACTATGGTTACTCAGTCTCCTGCTCCTCTCCATGAATACAATTCTTGCATGATAACAGCAACCTTCTACTGTCTGACTGGACCTGTTAACATTTAGCCATGCAAACCTAACCAAAGTCAATGTATTTGCCTTTTTATTGGTGGAGTAGTTAACCACCTATTTAGGCTGGAATAAAAAGTTAGGACAAAAAATAATAAAACTCCAAAACTGCATAAAAACCAAAGCTGTGAAACTGAATGAAATGAGCAGATTCAAAAAGATCATAACTTAACTGCTGATGGACATGAAGTCTGATTGTGTTTGATAAAGCATATAAAATGCTTGTAATTGCTGTAACACTGTCCTAGATTAATCAGGCAGCACAAATGAACTTATCATTATGTTTGTATTTATTTATTTAGTAAAAATGTAAATGAAAAAAGAAAAAAAAAAAACAGATTTGAAGTCTACAACATCACTTAAACTTTGAGAGCTCTCTTAAGCCAAGGAGACAGAAGTTTTGGTAGAAACATGAGGCTCAGTCTTACCTCAGTACCAGACTCAGGGATGAAACTCTTAATCTCCACAGTGTTGCCTGGAGCTGGGAATGAAGACTCTCTCAGCTTCTGCATGAATGGGTAGATCATGGCCATGGAGATCTGCCGCCGCTTTTCTACCTCATCAAAAATCTGCAGACAGAGGAGCACACAGCATAATCTGCAACAGTAATATTAAACACTACTAATAAAACTACTATTACTACTGATAATAATAATAATAATAATAATAATAGTGCCCCAAGCAGTGATTGTGGGCTTTCAGCACAAACTGTTCAAGCGTTGTAGGCCAACATGTGAAAACCTTAATCATGTGGGTGTGTCTTGGCCAGAACATGAAATTCATAATACTGCATAACAATATGGTTAAACTGATCAGAAAACAACATGGATCCCATGTATTGATTGGTCTGATAATGCTGTGAAAAATTTTTTAGTGGCAAAAGGTTATTGCAAAATTCAAAATTTCTGTCAACCTTGTTGACAGAAATGAACCCACGACCTACCTGAATAGATGTGTCGACACACTGAAACCAGGAAAAACATACGTTTGTTCCTGTGTTTTACGGTTGTAAAGTTAAAGGCCAAAATTGCTGTAATACCATGTGGCCAATCGGTGTCATTTTTGCAGACATCCTTGTTGACATCCTTTTCGACAAAGGTGTCAGGTTTGGTGATAATAAGATAAGATAAGAGACTCTACATTGAAAGAAGCTGTGACTTGATGAAAGTCTAATACACAACTCTTGGAGAGAGTTGCAATATTTTACAGTTTGTCAGTATGATTCAACTTCCTCAGCGTCTTACTCAACACCTCTGAAAGAGATTACAGGCTTTATCTACTAATGTTTTGCACCATTGCAAAAGCTCTTTTGGCATTAATAAGTGATTAATGGCTTACAGTGGTGAGACTGGGCATATAATTATATATACACTATATTACCAAAAGTATTCGCTCACCCATTCAAATGATCAGAATCAGGTGTCCTAATCACTTGGCCTGGCCACAGGTGTATAAAATCAAGCACTCAGGCATGCAGACTGTGAAACAAGACATTTGTGAAAGAATGGGCCGCTCTCAGGAGCTCAGTGAATTCCAGCGTGGAACTGTCATAGGATGCCACCTGTGCAACAAATCCAGTCGTGAAATTTCCTCGCTCCTAAATATTCCACAGTCAACTGTCAGCTCTATTATAACAAAATGGAAGCGTTTGGGAACAACAGCAACTCAGCCACCAAGTGGTAGGCCACGTAAAGTGACGGAGAGGGGTCAGCGGATGCTGAAGCGCATAGTGCAAAGAGGTCGCCGACTTTCTGCACAGTCAATTGCTACAGAGCTACAAACTTCATGTGACCTTCAGATTAGCCCAAGTACAGTACGCAGAGAGCTTCATGGAATGGGTTTCCATGGCCGAGCAGCTGCAGCCAAGCCACACATCACCAAGTGCAATGCAAAGCGTCGGATGCAATGGTGTAAAGCACGCCGCCACTGGCCTCTAGAGCAGTGGAGACGCGTTCTCTGGAGTGATGAATCACGCTTTTCCATCTGGCAATCTGATGGACGAGTCTGGGTTTGGAGGTTGCCAGGAGAACGGTACATTTCAGACTGCATTGTGCCGACTGTGAAATTTGGTGGAGGAGGAATTATGGTGTGGGGTTGTTTTTCAGGAGCTGGGCTTGGCCCCTTAGTTCCAGTGAAAGGAACTTTGAATGCTTCAGGATACCAAAACATTTTGGACAATTCCATGCTCCCAACCTTGTGGGAACAGTTTGGAGCGGGCCCCTTCCTCTTCCAACATGACTGTGCACCAGTGCACAAAGCAAGGTCCATAAAGACATGGATGACAGAGTCTGGTGTGGATGAACTTGACTGGCCTGCACAGAGTCCTGACCTCAACCCGATAGAACACCTTTGGGATGAATTAGAGCGGAGACTGAGAGCCAGGCCTTCTCGACCAACATCAGTGTGTGACCTCACCAATGCGCTTTTGGAAGAATGGTCAAAAATTCCTATAAACACTCTCCTCAACCTTGTGGACAGTCTTCCCAGAAGAGTTGAAGCTGTAATAGCTGCAAAAGGTGGACCGACATCATATTGAACTCTATGGGTTAGGAATGGGATGGCACTTCAGTTCATAGTATGAGTAAAGGCAGGTGAGCGAATACTTTTGGTAATATAGTGTATTTACAAGCTTCCCTCTCAAACTGAAAAAAAGTCAGAGAGGATAATAGTAATGAAGCACCTTTTCAGATGTATCAAGGATAAAGGGAAACATAAGACAGACAAGTCATACCCTTTCTTCTTTCTGTCAGTGATAGCACATTTTGCTCCTTCCACAGTTCTACTTCTAAGATGCTAATCCATAGATCAGTGCTGCCACATTTTCATGTGGCAGCAATACTGTTTGCAGAAAGGAAATGGCATGCCGTTTCCTGAAAGATGCATAAGCAAATCAGCTGTTTGTGATGTGCAGGGCACATGTTAACACGGAAATTCACAGCTGTGTTCATTTTGATACTGGCTCCTAGTAGACAGTGAAGTTCTAAACAGGTCTAAAAATTTAAGCCCAGTACAGCAAGCTAAAGCAAATAAATCTGCTCTTTACTTTTACCTTACACTTAAAGTTGGAAGACCCTTAAAGAGACTTCAACTTTAAGATGTGTTCAGTTGAAATTACTCTTGAACTCTCTCACCTTGGAGAAGAGGCCAAAACAAGCCAGTCTGCTGATTATACAGTATGCCTCAGGTGGACGAGCTCCATTCCCATTGGGCTGTAGATCAGAAAGAACAAGAGAATCATTATATAAATAAATTCAAAATGGTGCCACACAGTATAAGAAATCAGTCAACACACTGACCAGTAACCTCCTACAGTATCCATTTCTTCTGCTGCCATCAATCTCAGTCAGGACAAAGGAGAAGGTCTCGCTGGGTACAGACAAAAGAGTCACAGGTTAAACAAGGACACAAAGTGTCATAAATGCAAAGCACCCTCTGAGTTCCTCTTTATTTATTACGGCAAGTCAAGGCACACCTCTCTCTCTGGGCCTTTTCTCCAATAATTAAGACCTCAGTTTTATCTTTGTCCAACTGCAGGAAATTGTGGGACATCCACAAGTTGATATGATCAGTGCACTGGACCAGTTTGTCAAGAGGGCTGAAATCATCAGGTAATATAGTAATGTACAATTGTGTATTGTTGGCATAGCTGTGAAAATTAATCCCATGTTTTCTAATGATATTTCCCAGCAGCAGCAGCACACAGAGACTGAACAAGCTGTGTCCTAGAATAGATCCTTGAGGTAACCCCATGCTATGCTAGCCTTCATTGAGGAGTGGTCAGTGAAGACAAAGATACGACCTAAACCAATCTAAAACTGAGCCAGAGGCCAACACAAGTCTAGTAGTCTGTTAAGGATGTCATGCTCGACTATTAAATGGAGCACTTTAGTCTAAACATACTAATACTGAAAGTTTTTTGTCGACCATATTCAATCTGATGTCATTTACAACTTTTACTAGTGCTGTCTCAGTGCTAAGGTAACAACAAAAGCCTGATTAGAACTTTTCACATATACAGCTGAAATTTTGTCTTTTAGTTGTTTAAATATTAATTTCAAAAGAAATTTACTCATTAGCTCAATGAGGTGCGCTGCATCTAAAAAGTGACAAGGTGACTGTCAGCGGTTTGATTTTACCTGTGGTATTCTGTCAAAGGAGCCCAGTTGATGCCCTCAGGGAAACAAAACAGAGTGATTGCCTTGAGCGTCTTCTCTTCCTCTTCCTTTTGGAACTTTACCATTCCATCTCTCTGAGTGCACGTGCGCACACACACACACACACACACACACACACACACACACTTTTATCTATATTCTTGCTGTCTACTTATTTCCTTGAAACACTATTAATACAAAGCAAACCAATCCCTATAACATTTTAAAAGAATTAGATTTTGCAAAACTGTTGCAATTTGTCTGCACTATATATATATGTTGCGATATGACAAAATACAGGAAACTTCACTGGATGCATGCAGTGTGTTATTCACTTACATATATGCGATTAACAATTAGTGTTGTACAATACAGGAAAAAAACAACATTATTTAAACTCATCAGATTTCAATTTCTCCCTTTCTCCTCATAACTAAATGGCTGAGATGTTCCCAGTTGCCATATTGCTTGCAATTAAAAGAAGAAGAAGAAGAAGAAGAAGAAGAAGAAGGACTTAACTTGCAAAACTAGAACTAGAGTTTGGGTTCAACTGACCTTGGGGAATTGGTATTTGATCTGAGGTTGGTAGTCTCCCTCCTTGGTCTTCTTGAGGCTAACCACAACTAGGTACTC
Source organism: Myripristis murdjan (assembly GCF_902150065.1). Classification (NCBI taxonomy): domain Eukaryota; kingdom Metazoa; phylum Chordata; class Actinopteri; order Holocentriformes; family Holocentridae; genus Myripristis; species Myripristis murdjan. The sequence continues at coordinate 34,325,479 of NC_043986.1, read as the reverse complement.
AAAAAAGTACTGGCCACTGGCATAGCGTTGCTCCCTGGCTGTGCTGTCCACTGCCACAGGGCCCAGTGGCTCTGGAGGTGCAAGGTCTTTCACTCCTTGATAAAACACATAACAGATGAAACCAGATGAGATAAGAACAGATGAGAACAGATGAGAACACATAAGAACCAACTAGCTAGCAAGTTAACCAAATTAACAATAACTACAAATCAGAAATGGCTAGTAAACATATTAGCCAATGAAAACATGTCTATTATTGTTGTCTGTACTCTGCATGTTGTGTCTTTATTAATGCATATACTGTGATTTACTGTGATATGTTTTAACCAACGTGTGAAGCCAAAGGCAAATTTCCACATCTGTGGACAATAAAGATTATCTATCCTATCTATCTATCTTCTATAGGAGCCAAACGTATCATACACCAAAATGTTTGGTGTTTTCTCCTGAGTCTAGCCATACCAAGCATGAAACAAAGGACACCATCTGTGGACGTAAGCACTGATGCCATGTTCACAGGTTTTCTAGCAGCTGTTCACAGGGATATCTTGCTCTACAACCTCTTTATGTCTGTGTTCATTCCCGCATTTTTGAACAAATAAACAAATGATGCACATCTACTTATTCAGTGTCTTCTCTTGAATCTAAGGATACCAGAAATGAAGCAATCAGACATTTACTTTTCCCATAACAAGCTTGGGAAGGGCAGCTTTCCAGCAGAGAATTGCTTTAGTTGACCCATTATTTCTGTGCTTGTTTGCAAATTTTTATACAAAGATACACATTTTATCCATCAAAACTGTTCACTGTTTGCCTGGAATTCTTCAAAGTCTTGAATTTTGCATTTTATCCTTTAAAGTTGACAAATTACTTTACATACTCGTCTACATTTCAAATACATTTTATATTCTGTTATGTTGTCTACTGTGTTATTTCCATATTCAGGTCCTCTGTGTATGCTAAATTGGTACAGACATGTCACCAGAGCTGCTGCAGGGTCTCCTCTCCTTCTACTCCAAAGCCAATCAGGTAGAAATGTGATTCTCTGGTAAGCTGTATTTACTGTGGGGCAACCTTGTACTTTCCCTGTACTTACTGTGAACAAGATATGACAAAAGCATCTCTATTTTGCAGCCCTTGTTGCCTGTAGTTACCACATAACTACAGGCTATAAGCTCCAGGAAAATGATTTGTTCCCCTGTAATTATTTTTTGGTATGGGGTAGTTACAGCAGTAGTTACATGATAACTAATTGAAAGTATTACCCTTTTATTCCCACAATCTTTACTTTGTCACTATCTTGTGTTTAGCTCATAATTACAAAATAGTGAAACAATTTGCGGGCTGTAAAATGAAGTGCTTTCATTTTCCTTTGGTCTGTGTGAAAATATCCAGCAATTTAAAGCAACCGTCAATGAGAAAAGCAAGTATCAACTGAGAGCAGGAGATACAGAATGACCCTTGTGTGGTGTGGTGAAGTAAAATAGTTCTTACGATCGTTTTTGCGCCGCCGGAGAGACGACCACATGTTACTAAACCTCTTGAGGCCTCCTCGTTCTCTTCCTCTGTCTTCAGCAGATAGGATGCTGCCTGTTGGGGAGCCAGCAGCAGACGGTACTAGTACTCATTTGCAACCACGTTAACAAGCTGGTCTATTCTTTCTCCTTTTCTCTTATCTAAGTGTGGGAGTGTGTGAACGTTCATCGTCTCTGAGGGGTGATCAGATTACACAGTACACATTGTGTGAGTTTCGTTGTGTTTTTGTTGCTTTAGGAAAAGTCGACTCAGGATATACATTTAACAAATGATAACTTTACTTTTAGAAAAAAAAGGGTTGTATTGTTAATTTTCCTCAGTTTCATCTGTACTTATTTCCCTCTCTCTTAAATTAGTTTATTTTTACTTCATTTTTATTGTAATTATTACTCAGAAAATATTAAAATTGGCAAAATAAAAAGTATAAAAGTGAAAAAATATATTTAAAATTAACCTACAAGCAAATTACCACAATATTACCACAAAATTATCCCCAAAATTTGTAAAAATATATAAATTAAATTAAATTAAATTAAAGGGTTTTAACAAAGTTCTCCCATGCTCAGAAAGAAAGATTAGAATTCTGAAATATTTTATTTGGAAAACCAAAGTCTTTTTAGCTATGATTTGAGAAAATATGAATTACATTTGAGCTCAACAATAAACAGGTGTATGATATGTCAGGAATCCTCCTCAGTGTACTTACCCTCCTTCCCGCTGACATCAGAGACCAAGTCATTTTTGGGCTGTTCACCTTGGCAAAGGAGAAAAAAAAATTACATATAAATAATTTATGACATATAATTATTATACAACTCTGAGAGACTCTTTGCCTTTGAAACGGTGTTTTCTACTTCATTTCATTTTCACTATTAGGCATAAAAAGTTCAGTTTCAGTTCTGTATTTGTACTGACCACGACTGTCAGTGGTAGAGCAGCTGCCATCACCATATGTCCTGCTGGCTGATTTACACTGCAGGTTAGTTTTAACAAGACAGGTGCATCATATTAATCATTAAAGTAACAGTACAGTCTACTGTGCTCACTCATTTGTTTACCTCGGAGTCTGAAACAAGAACTTACTCTTTTGTTTGTCTCTGCTTCTGTGACAGAATGGAAGTACTGATGCTGCATTAAAGGCATATGGGAGGGACAAACTGTTCACTTCAGCTTTACAGCAAAAGGGAAGGTTTTAATTGCTGGGAGGTGCTTGGACTATTATATTTTTGCAATTTTCATCAATTTTTGTTGCATCCCTTTATACAAACCAAGGTAAGAGACTACCTATGCTCTACTAAATAGGCTAATTGTGTCAAAGATTTACTGACTGACAGTTTTATTTTCGTGTCCTGCAGACAAGGTGCCGAACCCACAAGACATCAGAAATACAGTTGCAATGGTAAAAACAACTTCATTACATAATTACTAAAACAAAATATGCTGTCCTCTCTTCCAAGCTTGGCAAATAAAATCAGCTACAAGAAAGTTCCCTCCCTGAAGCACAACTCAAGTATTTCTTAATAATCCAGCCTAAAGAAATCAACAGAAATGGAGGACACTTCAATAAAAAAGTGCATTTATAATAAATCAAAAACTGAACCCCATTCTCAATTTGACCTAACTCACAGCAAACAAAGTCTACCCTCCTCTGGAGTGGCATGACCAATAATATAATAATGTTCCTGACCACAACTGTGCATAAAAGGATCTTTGTCTTATTTAAATTACACTTAACATAAGGCTCTATTCTGTACTTATTCTTTATGAGATAATACATTTGTAATTTTTGTTTATACCATACATCAACATACCATTTTTCATAGTATGTGGGAAACATTTTGAAATAGCACAATGAATGAATTCATAAACGAATGCATTCTTTTGGGTGGCAGAAGAAATCCAAGATATCCACAAATCTAAAACATATGAGCCAGATTCCTGTGTACAGTATTTCTTTGGAAACACGCATATCTAGTCTATGCATGTAGAACGACACATACAAGATGAAAGATGAAACATAATACACAAACAACAGCCATAAGGAATGTCTGTCAGCAAATCTCTGTCAATGAATATTGTTTTCACATGTAGTGATGATGAAGGCAGTCTGTGTCTCTTATCCAGGTAATAGCCAGGTACGATTTCTCCAGATTACATTTACAGCTGGCCACTTCAATGCATCTTTGTTAAACACACATACAGCTGACTGCACTTTGTCAACCACATGACTGTGCATGACAGCACAACCAATCAATCAACAATCTTTAGCCATCTGACATTTCCAGTAGTTCACTTTTTTGGACGTAGAGAGGAAGCATCTTGTCTCACACTCCAGTAATGACATATACTAATGTCTGAAATTACTAAACTCCAATTTATAGATTATGGTTATCTGTTTTGCTTTGATATCAATATCCCAAGATTAAAACAAAATCCAAATTTACCCTTACCCCTGAAATGGTATTTCAACTGACACCAATTGAAATTTGCTTATTATGAGTAAAGTGTTGCACATTATATCAAGAGACGGATCAAAGTAAACTAGTAGCAAGGTTTATTGTGAAGATCCTGCATTCTATTCCCCTTCAACAGTTGAATCACCGTCATTTAGGTCGTATGTACTGCTACTGAGTTTTATTAAAAATGGCTATGATGAGGTAGCCTAGATCTCTGTATTTTAGTACTGTAAGCACAGAACTGAGATTTTATATGATAGCATCTAACTGTGGTTATGTGATTTGGTCAAGTCATTTATTTCAGAGAGAGCACCACAGCATTAACCTGTTTTTGCATTCAACTCATTTGATTTCTTTTTGTGCTCAAATAATATGAAAAGAATTATTTCTTCATAACAGAAACTTGATCAATATAATCATAAACCTTATTGGTAAAAGATACATTTCATTGCAGTTCCCATGTTCAGATGCTCTTTTCAAAACTGAAAAGGTGGATCAGGTTATATTCACTGAACAATGCTGTGGAATTTATAGTTTAATTATTTGATCTTCATAGTATGCAGTATACATTTGTGTTTGTATTTTGTTTTATGAGTCAGTAAGTGTGCTGTTTGAAATAACATTGTATGTTATTATGGAGTAAAATGCTCCTGAAAGAGAATAAAACAGTCTTTAAAAAAACGAATTAATCAAAACAATAATTGAGAGATTAATCCATTATCAAAATAGTCATTATTGCAGCCCTAAACCACCCAATGTTTGTATTGTGGAAAATAAGGGGATTGGCAGCCCAAGTTAACTCTCAGTAAGCCGAGAGCCCTTGTTAGAAATAATTTTGCCCATTATATGAAGAAATATTTTGGTTTTTGTTCCATATTAAATGCTTGTGCTGCATGAAGAAAGCATTTCTTTTTTAAAAAAAAATTGGATCTGGATTATAAAAATTTTCCCCCAAGCTTTTGAAAGAAAACATGGAGACACAGAAATACAGTATTCTTGATAAGTAGCCCAAGGCAGCACAGAGCATCTAATGAGGATATTTTGCCTATACTATAAACCCAGCACCCTACCAAAGTTCAATTTTGCTTTAATAATTAAAGTTAATATATTTAAATAATTATATTTAAAAGGCTCTTTTAAACACTCAAGTGTTCGCACACAAGTGTTCGCACGAACACTCTTGCAAGTGTTTGTGTTAATATATGATTGAATTTATAATGTTGCCAATTTTAACATTATTATCCTTGTTCTAAAATAAAACATTTTAGCTGCTCCCCCACTCCACACACACACACACACACACACACACACACACACACACACACACACACACACACACGCTAATGTGGAAAACGCAACATGATCAGGGGCAACCAAGTATCCAAGTCAAATTGAACACTCAGGCTATTCTGACACTTATTCCCAAATGGCATGAATACAACAGGCAAATGAACTTGTCCTGGACAAGCTAGAGGTGCAGTTGACTTTGTCAAGAGTGAGCCCACTGGATACTGGCCAAGTTTCACTTTCTAGGTCATCTGGTTGGTTCAAAACAACCAGCACAAAAGCTTGGGAGACATATGAGCCCAATGCCCAACCTGTGTTGACAGAGAAACGTATTTGCACTTCTCAATGTCAAAAGTAGCTCCACTTCTTTTATCTGACAGCTGGATGTCACACCTTTATGTACCCATGTGGCTGCCACAAAGGAAAAAAAAACTTTGACCCAAGTAAACTTCCTTAGTTTCTTGCCTGTGTGCATGGTAGCAAGTCTACACAGAAACTATGTCACACCATTTCAATATGATGTGTCAGGGAATGTACAGATTCAGAGTCTGAAATAATGTTTAGTGAGGATTTAAAACATAATATCACGACAGAGCAAACATTTACTAGGCCTATGTGCTCTAACCTAGTCATGTTACGGTAGTCAGCTACGATGTGGGCGTTGACAGCAGTCATGTTTTAGCACAGGCTGAGCCCTGAGGCTACTAAACATGTCCCAACATCTCTAGCAGCCTACCAGTCAGGCAACTGTGTTGAAAAAGTGAAAAAGTCACTTACTCTGCATTCTTCAAAGCCTGATATTTAAGTCTCCCTTACATGTTCTCTTTAATCCAGGACAAAATAAATAAATAAATACGTAACCCTTTCAATTTCACTTTGTCCCATGACCTTGATAAGATAGAGCTCTCTGGCTCATAGTTAGCTCACTGACTTTTCAGTTCAGTTTAGTTTACTGTCATTCAAACATGTTCAAAGCATGAGGGAATGAGGCTCGTTACCCAGGTCAAACAGCGTTCGGGAAAAATAGCATTATGTAAGAATAAATAACGTCACCATAATAAATAATAAAATAACCTAAAAGCCTATAAAACAGAAATAGAACACATGGTTAAAAACCAAGCAGCAATACATGGGTAGTCTGTGTGTTTGATATAAGAATAATTATAAAGTTAGTGTTTCAAACTGAATGTCATTGTAATGAAGACCACAATGAGCTAAAGCATCATTATCCATAGCTCTTTAAAGATATCCAATTTATCTCCTCAGTAAAACCCCAGACTTACAGGCTCTGATAGCCTTCAATTCTCTGCTGTAAACAGCTGTTGCTCGACCTAGCTAGTACACACCATTTAAGGGTATCAAAATCAACTCACACAATCAATAGGAAAGGGTGAGAGGTTTAACAGACAAAAAAAAAAGTTGCCATTACCCTATGCCACATATCCAAGCAGACAGCAAATGTAGCAAAGGTCGGGTCTGTGGTTTTGCAGAGATACTTAACCATTAGGAGAGAAATTCAAACTACACGCGAATCACAACATTTAAATGCAACGCTGTCCATGCTTGGTAAAAGCACACACCCTGTACAGTTCCTACAACTTTTGAGGCCACTCTTCAGTTACGTATATAACAAGTTAGATTTATTTGTATAATTTACAATGCCGCACTTTATTTCAACAATTTGAAAATAATAAAATGGTCCGCCAGCCAGTCTCACTATTTTTCCGCCAGGACACACCGTTGAGAGTAGTTAACAGTTACCACCGCTGAGGTGTCAGCAACTTCGAATATTTTATTGACTTAAGTAATTTTTGCCGGATGGGTTAGTGGACAATAATGTTTTTTAAAACGTATTAGACCGGGCTCTATCAGGTGCCTGCGTTTCCCGATAAGCAAGGCAGGACTGAAGTGTCGGATTTTTAAAAGCAATTTCGCTTACGTGTTCACAGTAGCGTCGACACTGAACGCACAGATCCGGGCTCGCCTGTCGACTCAATCAAGGCGATCAAATGTGAACGTATTAATAGTCTTGGCTGTTCAACACTCACTCCATCTGTTCTTGAAGGCAGTCAGGCCGGTTGGTTTTCGAATTCTCCTCGTCACCCCTCCACTCATGGCTGCTGAACTCTCCACGCAGTGTCCGGCTGACTTCTTAGATGTTTAAAGCGCCATAAAGAACAACACAACAACTGCGCTCTATCGTCTCCATTCCTGCACGCAGCATCCTGGTTGCGCGGCTCTCGCTCACACACAGCCCACGTGCACCTGCAAAAACCTGGAACTACAATATGCGGGTTCCGCGTCCGCACTGCAAGGGAGCGCGCCCACACACTTCTATGCTGCGTTCAGGTGTTTCGGGAAACACGGTAGATTGGATCTGACCCTAATGGAAAATATCGTTTGCCCTCACTGTGACTAATAGAAAATAACGCTCGCGTTTTCACCGGGTTGATATGACTTTAAAATAGCGTTGACCCCAATTTTAATTTTACTTAAGAACTAAGAAAACTCGACGGTCGGTTCTAAAACAAACTTAAGAGTGAACCAGTGCAATCCTTAAGAATGCTCCTCGAATGTTCATGGAAAATATGGAAATATGAAAATATTCAGAGAAAGGAACAGTTTTAGACCATCATGTCCAATAAAGAGACTGATAAGAATACAAGTGCAAGTAAATAATACAGGAGTGGAGGTCTGAGAGAAGATGTTAATTTGCTGAATGGTTTGATGACATCATTACAAATGCCTGTATTTGTCTGTCTTATATTGATCACTTTGTTCTGAAGAAGGCCTGGGCACAAAAGCTCAGTAAATAAAGTAGAGCAAGAATTCTACAAGCATATGTAATTCCCTCAGCTGGTGATTACACAGGAACTCATGTTTGGTGTTTGACCGGACTTATCCAACCTGTTGAAGTCTGTCACCAACAAGGATATAGAGCATTCAGTAACCTATCAGAGCGCTTGCTTCTGGAAGTTACATTTAATATAATTATCGTAATAATTATAATTCTTTATCAGGGTTATTGCTGTGAGCAATCATCATATTGTTGTCCTGCCTATTCTTCTTTTTATTACTTCTTCCTGTTAGTAGTAGTCTTTATAATCCTCAAAGGGCAGTTTGTGTTGCAACAGGAAAGAAAACATACATAAACCTTGGCACACACACACACGCACACACACACACACACACACACATGTGCGCACACACACATACACACACAAAAAGCCATCACAAGCTATTTTAAAACTACAATTGCAGCAGGCATGAGGGATTTGTATCCGCACTTGGGAGAGAGTTGCTGAAATTCATTAAACAAGGAGTGGAGGGGGGCTTCAGGGGACTCTGAGCCTAACCAATTGCCTATGTGTTTACTGGCAGATTTAACAATGAAAAGCATCCTCTGTTTTTAATAGAAATGTTCCCAAGTCAGCAACTAAATTAAATATAAGAACAGACTCAATACAAAACAGGTAAAAGAGAGACATCAGAGCATTACGCACTCCAAAGCAGTGCAGTTTCCTGAGGGAAAGCAAACATTGATTTCCCTATGTACAAACAACATCCACACTTGCCTCACAGCTAAGCCTGTTTTTCAGAGGAGTGCCAAGGCATTTGTTATGGCCTACCAGTTCCACTGGTTCACCGTTGACCACAGTTTGTGTGGGCTAAGGTGGGGCATAGCGAAAGCCATTTTCCATTTCCTTAGACTTTTTGACATTTAGCTGTAGATAGGAACAGTGACACCTGTGGTATCAAATTCCTGTACAACAGGTCCATGAGCCACTTAATCATCATGCAGAAGGCTCAAGATGAAAGAATCTTCCGCAAACGTAATGATATGCCTGGTGTCAAACTTCCACCGACAGGCACCTGGGTACAAAACAAGCAGCAGAGGGGAAAGGACACAGCCTTGTGATAGCCCAGTTAAAGACATTAGGGGTGAACTGCTGACCCACACTCTGACACATATGAGTTAAACAAAACAAACAAACAAAAAAAAAAAATTAAAAATAAATAAATAAATAATTGATTAAATCAATTTTAATTAAATTAAAATCAATCAAATACAATATATTGATTTCATAAAGGTTTATCTGTTGAAATCAGTGTGAATTTTGACAGGCATTTGAATTTCAGTTTTAGTCTTTTGCTGTGTTCAGACCAAACCTGAAGCAAGTTTTCAATGTGGCACGATTACATACAAAGTCAATGCAAAGATGCGAATAGACACAAATTTGTGGCAGGTGACATGAATGATGCAAAATTCCATGCCACCCATGGTGCGAACATGTGACATTGGTGTCATTTGTGTAAGTTGAAATTTTTCAACTTGCGCGAAAAATGTGTGGCCGTAAGTCTGTGACATGAAAACATGGTTCTGAACATGCCATTAGTCATCTCTTGAAATATATTTGGTTTTAGTCAGATTTTAGTCAATTATTTTACATAACTCTTAGTCAGAGGCACTTCAAATAATTTTAGTCACAGTCATTTTAATCAATTAAGTCGTTGCATTTTCTGAGCTTCCTTGGTTTATTGTTGTGGCCACTCCCTCTGCTTGCATTAAGGTGTAGTGTTTGCTTTTTAGGCCTACTAATATTTTATAATAAGTGAGCATCATTTTTAACACTGTATTAACTTTACTTCTGAAACAATACGAAGGATGAACTACTGTATGCCTCAAGTATGTCAGCACTGAAGCACCTTTAGGCTTACTGTGTCAGCTCAGGCAAATGGACACTGTCTTCCTTCCCCATGGAGGAAATTAAGATTAATTTCTCTTGAGGTTGCACCGTGGATGCTGTGTTATAGCTGTGGCTGCACATGTAAAGAAGGATATTCTGGTGTCAGACTTCCTGTGAAAGCTGTTTAGTTGTTTGTTAGGTCATCTTTGTTGGCAATTTTTTCAACAATGTATTTATTGGGTTTTTCAGTAATAAAGACAAATATTGCAGTGATACATTATAAACACATCTTTTAACCTAATCCCCCTCCCCTTCCTCCCTCATTTCCCATTACTGGTAAATAGCCTAAATAAAGTCGGTTGATCACAACTAAAAAATAAAAATACACTAACAGAGATACGTATAGAGACGTATAGGTATATGCTATGTACCTAAGGGCCACCTTAGTAGGACCATCCAGGAAAAAAAATGCAATAAATACTATGGAAATGGCTAATGGAAAGAAAAAACAAACCACCATTTTCTTGTCTTGGTGTGACTCTTCAATCATCTATATCTGCTGTATTTAGATAGCCAATCAGATTATGCCATATTCTCTCAAAGATATCACACCTTTGTTTCAGATTGTATATGATTCTCTCATTTGGGGTACAAGAGGTCAGATCGCTCAGCCAGAGAGAGGGCAATGGTGGGTGATCATTCTTCCATTTAAGAGCTATACATTTATTTGCTATTGCTAAAGCTGGTTTTATAAATTTTATTTTCATGGCCTTCGCTGGTAAACTTAATGTATCCTCTGGTAGAGTTAGCCTTGGTTCAGATGGGATGTTTATTTTAGTTATCCTGGATATGTTTTTTTTTTTAATATTGTATCCCAGTAGTTAGATAATAGCAGACAAGAGCAAAACATGTAAATAAGAGAGCCAACTTCAGATTTACACCTTGGATAGTATTGGGAGATTGTTTGGTTTATTTTACCTAGTCTTTCTGGGGGGTGGTAGACTGTGTCTCAGATTATACTGGGTCAATATATTTCTTTTTTACTGTTAAAAGAAAAGTGTAGTTTGATCATAGTTTGATCCAATCAGCATCCTCAAAGTTATGATTTAAGACAACCTCCCATTTTCCTCTTACCTTAAGCCCTTCCTTCTCTAACAGATCATTAATACCAGCATAGGTGTGTGATATAAACCCTTTGTTTTCTTTTTTGCTAATCAGCATATTATCCAAAGCTTGTTCTGTAATGTGCAAAAGTTTACCTCCCTGTTCTGTTAAAATATTATATCTGAGTTGCAGGAACTTGGGGAAGTGTCTCTCATCAAGTTTATATTTAGCTGTAAGATCTTGATGCAATTAATTCAGCCTATTAAAGACAGCGGAAGATTCACCCACCTGTTAAGCTCTCAATCAGTTTTTTTTTTCCGTAAGCATAATTCAAAGAAAAAGCTTTTCAATGCATGTTGGATATCTGAAGGCCTAAATATGTTAGCATCTCAGCACTCCATTGAAAGAGTATATTACGTCTTGATATATTCCTCCCAGCTACGTTTAGCAACATGCTTGTTTATCTTATATCCTGATATAACACTGTATTCGGTTAAACTTTCTTGTACCACTGGTTTCAATACCTCAGGATTCGTTAAATAAAATAGGACATTGTCTGCATATAACAAAATTTTATGAGAGAGAAGATACCACTGTGCTGTATCACCCTGCCTCCAAAATAATCAGGACCGGGACTCATCCTCTCCTTTATTCTGCTAAAAAGCTTTAAAAACTTTGACAGTATCAGTGTGAGTTTCACAATCAAAGACCTTAGGCCCTATCTTACACCCAGTGCAAAGTGCAACACAAGTGTCTTTGCTAATTTCCATAATAGCAATCTGCCAAGGTGCAAGCACACTTGGCTTCTAAAGGTAATGGGAGATGGCAATCTGATTGGTTCACTGCACACCCAAAACACACCCATGATTTATAAGGGTCTACTAGAGCCAGAGCCCTTGTGTTTTTCATGCTGGCTCACTGCGAAGGCTCTGCTATACTGTAATAAAACATAATCTTAATTAATGTTAGTAGTATCAACATTGTTTACCCTGCTATTTCATGTCAAAATGGCTGCAGTAAAAAGGGTTATTTTACAATATGCACAGATGGGGTACTGTCCAGCTCTCCGTGAGTGGCAACAGCTTTTGTCCCAAAACCTACAGAGTTATGAAACATGCTAAGCACAATACCCAGAAAATCGATCTCACAGATATAGATCCCATTTTCACAGGTGGTCTCATAATTTTTCACTCTCAGATCACTATGCTTCACTCTCCAGAGGAATCAGTTCATTTAATGATAAGCTGTTGAAAGGTTGCTGCATCTAATATCATCTGACACCAAAAGTTCCAATACACATTCCAGTTCTGTATGGTAAATGGTATTATTTGCTCAGTGTGATGAATCAGTAAATTTAGGTTGCTAAACCTACAACTTAGAGGAAGCCTTTATCCTCAATGCTCCATGGTGGGGTATCATTTTTAGACTGGGATTAATTTCCAGCCATTTTTGCATAATTTATTCTCTGCATTATAATGATAAACTGGATTTGTTTAAGTGCCACACCTCATCACAGCCAGATAACACCCATGTTACCTTCTAATCTTCCTGTCTTCCTCAGCTGGACCAGACCACTTTGTTGCTGTGAGGTACCATCTTCATCTCGGACTCTGGCTGAGATTACAATGAAGCAAAAAGATGAAGGGCATAAGTCTGCAGTGTTTGCTTTACCAATAAAGATTAGGAATGATTGGTACTCTTCATTATGAACAAGCTGCTTTGAATTGTTCTTAATAGAGAACTATTGTTATCAGTGATTTGAAGTACCCTTTCTCCAGGATGTCTCTCGTAGTGATGAGAAAGACTTCAACCCTCTTCGCTTTGGAAATCCAGTCTCTTCCAAACTGTGCTGCCTTTCAGCTGAAATTTCACATTAACAACCCAAATAAGTTAAATTAAATGCAAGTATTTCAGTCTTTAAAGAGACAGTTCACTCATTTTGAAAAATGAGAAATTATTTCACTTTCACTTCCCCCCCAGCTGTTCTGTGGGACAGTAGTGGTGCTCTCTCCCTCTCATTGTTACTGAGTGCTGGATACTGGATCCAAATGCTAACTGTTAGCCTCCTACCACTGACATGGACCCCCCCACCCCACCACCACCACCACCACCAGCTAACATTCTGAAAAATAAAAGGGGAACTGTAATAATAGCATCATTTTCAAAATGGGTACACTATCTCTTTAATGATAAGGCAACAGAAATGTTGGACATTTTAGCGTCCAGCCAGAGAGTGGAAGGAAACCATCGTCTTACTTTTGACACGGGGAGATAAAAAGCTGAAACTTCTTTTTTGCTTGATTGGAGACAGCTCTCCTTCCACTGGCTGTGAGAAAAAGACAGAGCAGTGACTGAAATGTCTGTGAAGAGGTAAGTGACTTGAAACCTATGAAAAGTATTGTTTGTGCTGTCACTACAGCACTATATGTTCATATTTCAGTCTACGACTTTGTAGATAAAACATTTGTTTGTTCTCTTGTAAATTTGGAAGATCTGTTGTTAACCAATCTCCAACACAAAGTATGGTGTAATTTACTGATACCACCTGAGGTTATGACATGGGTTTTCTGTGATTCTTTCCACACCACTTCCTTTATACTGATACTGTTAGGCTTTTGCAGAGAACAGTCGTGTTTTGCTCTAGTTTTTTGTTTTATATGTTCAGCACCAATTGGCCATATGGCAGTTAGAGTGATTTTGTAATGAAAGGAAATGTTGCATTGCACTGCATTTGCAATATGCTTGTTTCTCAAAGTTTGCTATTTTGGAATCTTGACCCTATTTTCAGGTTATTTAGCAGCATCCGCTGATGTAGAGACATCACTTCAGGTCACTTCAGTATTGAGCTTGATATCGATGTGCCGCAGCCTCCTGCTCAGTTACAACAGCGGTCAGTGAGACAAGTGTAAATGGTTTTGAAAAACTTAGATGAAGTTACGTTTCTTAAACAGGAAGCTTGGTGTTTATTCTCAGAAGGTTCCTGAAAAAAAAGTGAGATTCAGTGATTCAGTGACCTCTCCATCGTTTTCCTCTCCTGGAAATGTGTGATGCGTCTCGGCGTGATTGCCCCTCTGCACGCGTTTTACATGTTTTTCGTTTTCCTTGCATTAGGTGCAGTAGATTAATACACGTTTAACTTTCTCCCCCTGTCCACACCCTAAGTGACAGCCACAATCAAGTCAAAATTAAAATTAATTGACATTTATTCCACCAAACACATGCTTTTTCAAAAAGTTCAAAATGAAAATCTGACATAGTGGACCATGATTATCCACGATGCAGATTTTTAGAACAAGTGCAGCAGGATGTGTGCATAAAGTCTCAGTGGTGTAGAGATCTTTACTCTGTTAACTCTGGATCAGGAATGGCAGCCCCACTGTCTGGATTGTTCAGTCTACTTCAGGCTTAATTGAAGTTGATATCTTAAAGTTTGTTGGGGTTATATGTATTCCAAAGTGTTGGGTAGGAGAGTACATTTTGAAAAGTTTATATAGAAATTCTTGAACAAAACAAAATAGGTACCACAATCACACCACCAGAGATGATCAAGCAGTTTTTTTAAATGTGTAATTTGATAGGATTTCAAAGTGATGCTGATATTTAGTATCTTGATATGAGAATTTCAAGTCAAGAAATTAAAAAACTCCAGAATTTATATCAGATACTGTGAATTGGCAAATGTAGATATATTTTAGCATGTTTATTATGCTTTTGTTAAAAGTGAAACTACCTTCCCACGTTTTTTCTAGCACACTCTAACCACAGGAAGTAAAAGTCAGGCTTATGAAATGATAGTACCCTGTCAAGATCAAAAGTAGTTTTTGTTATAATTCATCTATACTTCTTCACAGGTAAATATTACTCCTGAACCCAATTACCTAATTTCCCATCTGATTCTGAAGGGGAGAAAAGACCTAGCGACAGGCCCAGTGTTTCTCAATAGTTTAGTTCAGGTTTCTGCTACAATTTTCCACGAACGGACACCTTCATTTTTGCCATTTTCTTTTCTTCCACATTTAAGATATAGATGATGTTATTTCAGCACAGCTAAGTTAAATTCAGCACTCATATCAATCTATGACATGGCAATGGCAATTCAATCACATTCATGATGAGACTAGCGATTTAACCACACTTGATTCTATTCAAAAAAGCAGTGCAACCTCGAGCTCAAACCACACGTAGGTATGCGGAAATAACTCACCAGATGCGAGGACTCCTCCATTTGTTTTGGTTGAGAAGATGAAGGCAATATATTCATACCTACTATATATGCCACTACTGTGTACACGTCTATGTGTGCAAGAGCTCTGGCACAGTTTGAATTATTTCATCCATCAATGCAAAATATCACATCAAAGTGCTCCACTGCACTTTTTCTCAGTGTGTAACTCTCTCTTCCTCTTTCACAGCTCTTGTGCCAGTGTTATCAGTAACAACATTCAGACAGCAAGTGCACTTGTATGAGGAAGTGTGCAGTTGGACTTCAGTCTTTAACCCATAAGGGGAATTTCTTCTTTTAGTCACATGGAGTGGGTGTGCACGTGTATAAAGCCTGATTAAATGCTTTGATGCAAGCTACACAAATTAAAGGGATAGTTCGCCCATTCGAAAAATTTGATTTTATTTCACTTATCCCCTAGCTTACTTGTAGACAGTAATGTTGTCCACCTTCCTCTCATCTTTACTGAGTGCTGGATACTGCAACAGCACAATCATGACAAACAGACAGGGTCTCAGCTAATCGAGTGGCATGTTTTATTCTGCCAGTGGCGGTTCTAGAGCAATTTTACTGAATCAATCAATCAATCAATCTTTATTTGTAGAGCACTTTTCATACATGACATGTAGCATAAAGTGCTTTACATGTTAAAAACACCCCCCGCCCCCCTCCCCACCCCAACCTCTAAACCCCCACCCCACGATTCTCTCTTATATACACACATAGATACACACACACACACACACGCGCACACACTCGCACACACACAGACACACACACATGTACACACACACACACACACACACACACACACACACACACACACACACACACACACACACACATATAATGTTTGTTTGGCTGAGTACAGAGAAACCAGGTCAGGAAGCGCTGCCATCTGCGCTGGGGGCTACCCACGGCCCAGGCCAGGACGCCACAGCTCAGGGGCCCACCAAACTACATGTAGGCAGAGGACCCACGGCACTGCAGCGGGGCACCGCCACAGAGCCACAGAGCCCCCACCCACCCCAGCCGGTGTGCCCCACGAGAAGAGACATCCCAGCCCCAGCCGAGAACAGCCCCCAGCGCAGAGGGCCCCCACTGAGGAAACACTGGATATATGGGATAAAAGTATGAAAACATATAAAATAAGAATATAAAAAAGTATATAGAGAAATAAAAACATATAAAGTAAAAATATATAAGAACATCAATAAAAGCTAAAATAAGCATGTATAAACATATAAGAACATTTAGGTAAGAGCCAAAACAAAAGGTATAGGGTATAAAAAAAGCATTAAATAAATAAAAGTCAGGTTAAAAGAAGGAGCATATTAAGAGCATGGGTTAAAAACCAAATTAAAGAGGTGGGTCTTGAGCCTATTTTTAAAAATATCAACGTTCTCTGCGGCCCTCAGGTGAAGGGGCCTGGCTGGGGCCAGGGGTTTTGTCAGAGGGTCACATTCAACCCGGGGCAAAAAAGACAAAGACTCAAAATTATATCTGATTTTTTCCCCCATAAAACTAGTGATTACCCATTGTAACCAAATTGAATGGTTCAAAATATCATATTTGAGACACAAGTATAAGAGACAGAAACAGTGGAGACATCCTATTTTTCAGTGTAACCTTAGTACAGACAAACTCCTCACTTAGTACAAAGTCCTGCTTCTAAAACCTTTATCAGGCACTTTCATCAACATCATCATCACATCTTCATTACACCACTGTCTTCATCTCATCTTCATCAATAAATCATCATCATATTTACACTCTAAAAGCTTATTGTTGCCTTGTAACAATAAAATATTGTTCATGGTAGTCGCTTCTTGCTTCTGACTGCCTCTCATCAGGTGGTTGACTTTTCGAGCTCGCTGTTTTCACCGTAGATCAACAAAACTGAGCGCCGTTTCCAGCGGTGCAACGCTCTGAAGCGGCTTCACAGAGCACGCGCACGGCACAGACCGCGGCTGGCTCAGCCATTCATTGTGGATGTGATCACGGAGCGCAAGAGCGCACTGGTCTGCGTTTATTTTTAGAAATCTAGATGATTGACATCATTAGATATGCACTACTCTTGCAAAGACAATGCAGTATAGTCATACATTTATTATAAAATTCCATGTGAAGTCACACACACAACAGGTAACAGGTGAAATCACAAGAAATGAGAAAAAAAATACAGCCTTCGTTCATGTAACATAATTTATTAAGAAGCATTAGTTCAGCTAATTCATAAATTAAAAAATGTATTTGCCTCTTTACACGGTGCATCCGAAGCTGCTGTGCTGTCCACCAGAGAAAAATTGCGCCAGAACGGAAAACTACTTCCTAGCGTCTGTTTCAGTCGCGTAGCAACCAGCGCCACATACGTGCACGCCGTGCATGCGTGCCTTTCATGATGAACGCCTTTGTGTAAACAGAGCTGCATTCGGATTATGGAACTTGGTTCCTGTTACCGCCTGATTAAAACACACCAAGAGAAAATTTCAACCACCACTACAGCTGCTACAACATTTTGGCCTGCTGGAGGTGCTAGAACAAAGCAAGGCTCAACAACAACACACACAATGACAGGAAACACACTGCACATCATTGGAAACATTACAAACTCAAGCAAGGAGCACAAGTGGCAAAACAAAAGGTCCATACACTCTACAGTTACAGTTGTTTGTCTCCAATTTGATTCTGGATCACCTCATAACAATGTTCATCTTAATCGCACACAGACTATTTCATCGTCATTTCAGCATCAACTGAGGCTGAGACCAAATTTCAAACTCTAGCCCCACAGCCTGTTTTAACTGAGCGGATGTGTTACCTGCATACTCAGTGTCCGTGGACACAAACAAAAAACAATCAACAATGCAGAATGTAGAGCTGTAACCATTGTGACGTCATGCCGTCCGTCACAAACAAGTATCTGTGCAGGTGACTGTAAAGTACTGAGCACTGTCCCAGGTGTTGTCTATGCTGCGCGTGCGTCGTCATCATCTGGTTGACTGGTGACGTCACTGGCCGGAGCAGCAGAGGCCATAAAAAGCCGGCTCGGCAGCAGGTGTGTGTCGCACATGCTGGAGTTGGTCTTCGGCTGGTCTGAGACCAGGTTAGGCTGCCTGTATAGGGCTGGCCGCTCGGCAGTGTGTGTCCGCTCTCCAAGTTCAGCGGGGGGGTGTCCACATCTGCTGGATCTGCTCTCAGACTGAGCAAAGACCAAGCGAGTCTCGCCTTTCCCAGGCGGGCTCTCCAGCTGGCTCTGCTAGCTGCACAGCAGGTGCGCCCCTCAGGCCGGTCTCCGGTGGTCGGTGCAGCCTGCGCAGAGACTATTAGTCCAGTCATTTTAGGAAAAAACCTAGGACAAATTGCAAGAGAAAAAAACTCTTGCAATTTGTCCTAGGTTGTCCCCAATTTTGGCCTAAAATTACTGGACTATGAGGGTCCACAGACTGGTGATGCTGACGGATGCAGGCGCTCTCTTCTGCTAGGAGGAGCCAATGCCTGCATCACGGTTGTCATGGAGACGGTCCATTGGCCTGCTGAACATCTGGTCGCAAGGACCGTGCTGTTGTCCAGATGCGCACCATGATGTGCCAAGAACTGCTCCGTGGCTTCTGGTCAGGGTCACCGACATGAAGACTGCGGTCGTTGCCGTTAATACCATACCGCCTGCGCCTGCTCCTTGATACGGGGACGGGACCTGGGGTGTGTGTGTGTGTGTGTGTGTGTGTGTGTGTGTGTGTGTGTGTGTGTGTGTGTCTTGTGTGTCTTGTCCTTTCCAATTTTGTTTTTTCAGTTTCAGCTTTTAATTTAAAATGCTCCAATTCAAGATCCATTTAGGGCTACTGTACCTGTTGTCCAACGATAACAAAAAAAAAAAAAAAAAAAGAATTAATGTATAAATAAAAAAAAATTTAACTTTAAAAAAAGTAACATATCTTCTATTCTTTGTGGCTGCAGTGAACCAGTTTTCCCTCCAGTTCATTTGTCTCATTTCTTTGTCAGTAATAGGAAATAACAGCACCGTCCCCCTGACGCCCCTATGTTTGACACAGCATCTCTAAAGTGTCCTGTACAGAGCCAACAACCACAAGAAGAAATGGCCCGCGTGTGCACGCTGCTCTGCGCAAGTCTGCGCCGTCATAGATCTATGTGCGCTGTACCCAGCGCAGAGCGCGGCCCAAACCGCACGCTATGTGAAAGCCGCATCACAATGTATAATCTTTGTTCGGAGGGGGGGCCACAGCGGGGTCCAGACTCAGTGTTACGGGGGCACTGGCCCCTGCTGGCCCCTCCCCAGAACCGCCTGTTCACATGCACATCTGTTGTACGCAGTCAAACAAGGAAGTGTTCACTTCATGACAAAACTACAGCAGTAACGGTTCATCTGTGATGTGTTTATTGTAGAATTAGAGTTTAGGGTAGTTTAGGGTGTCCCCTCCATATCAGCCACAGAGTTGAGAGTATGGATAATCATTATTAAAGATAATAGTAATAATAAATATTGCAAATGTGAAAATGGACAATGCTGTATTTATTTGTTATTCTTACACAATGCATAGCACTTAATCTGACCGAGGCTGCTGTGTTGAGCATACTAATTGCACAGTAAAGCCAGAAGTTGATGAAAATATCATAAACAAGAGGACATGTCCATCAGGATTTCAGTTTGACAGTGCAAAATGAAAAGGTCATACTCACCTTCCCTACAAGGTGAAAGAGTTAATGTAGCCAACAAAAACTCCATGAAGACAGAAAACCACTGTGACTGAGCAATTTAAGAAAAGCAGGACTGATTGTTTCCACTAGTTGTCTAAAGGTCAGTTCAGACCAAAGATTCAGGATGAGACAAGTTGAAACTTGCCACTGTTTGCAAAAGAATGTAGTCTGCAACATTGTAAAACATGCCAGTTTACACTGATGAGACTAGGTGAGACGCTGTTTCATTTCCATAGCAACGACACTGTATACTTGTGTACTTTTCAGGCGTTTTTTGTGGATGAATATCATTTGTCGTCTCTTAAAATATGAATGAGGATAGTGGTGGTGATGTACTTGCTACATTTGCATTTATAGTATCAAAGACGGTGAAAACATAAAAAAACGAGAGAATCAAGGATCTGGAGCCGTCCATGGGTGCTTCAGCACAATACCCAGGGGGCTTGTGCAAAATGTGATACCGCCAGCCGGCTTGAGTCCAGCTGAGATGGGCCGGGTCCCACCACTGCAACTTCTCCCTGCAATGCTCCCTGAAATGGTTTTGTCTCATCGATAATCTTTGGTCTGAGCTTGCCTTAAAAACTGAACAGAGGTTGGAGGAAACCTTCATCTCTGTTGTCTCCCCCCAATTTAACTGTTGTTCCCCACTGTGCCCCACCATTTGAAAATAATCTGGATCTACCCCTCCAGTGCCAGCCACCGCTGCAACTGAGACAGAAAGGAAAGAAAAATAAGGAAAGAAAATAACTCTAAGCACTGATTTTTTTGTTTATACAGTCAATATTTCAAAAATGCCATTTTTTATTCAACTTTTTTCCCCACCTACTAGTTTGTCATGACATCAGCGCTGAAGAAACACCGTTTTCCAAAAAGCTGTAATGTGATTTTGATATGAAATAGTTTTTCATATAGATTTTAAGTTTTTCATTTCATTGCAACTGTGATTTTTTTGCTCCACACCTTAATCTGTGATGATGGAAGCCACCAGTGTTGGTATGAACAGTGGTCATTTTCATGTTTTTCTTATCAGGTTATTGCTAATTTGCTCATTGCCTTTTCCCCCTATATTTATGAAAGAAACCAACTGAATTTGCTCAGGTTTCAAAGGGCTATGAGGGCAAGCAATGAGGATGAAGTGGAACACCAATTCCTGACAGTGAATGAACTACACTATATGGACAAAAGTACTGGGCCACACCTCTTAATCACCGAGTTCAGATGTTTCATTCAGTCCCATTGCCACAGGGGTATAAAATCAAGCACCGAGTCATGCAGTCTGCCTTCACAAACATTTGTGACAGAATGGCTCGTTCTAAAGAGCTCACTGAATTCCAGCGTGCTGCTGTAATAGTGATGTAATAGGATGCCACCGTTTCAACAAGTTTGTGAAATTTCTTCCTTCCTAGATATTCCACCATTTACTGTAAGTGGTATTATTGCAAAGCGGAAGCATTTAGGAACCACAGCAACTCAGCCACCAGGTGGCAGCACTACATAGTTACAAAGCAGGGTCGCTGAGCGCTGAGGCGCATAGTGCATAAAAGTGGCCAATGCTCTGCTGACTCAGTAATTGCAGAGCTCCAAACCTCCTCTGGCATCAACATCAGCACAGAAACAGTGTGCCAGGAGCTTCATGGCATGAGTTTTCATGGCCAAGCAGCTGCATGCAAGCTTTATGTTGCGAAACATCAGATGGAGTGGTGTAAAGCTACCACTGGACTCTGGAGCGGTGGAAACGTGTTCTGTAGAGTGACCAATCACGCTTCTCTATGTAGCGGTCTGATGGACGAGTCTGGGTTTGGCAAATGCCAGGAGAACGTTCCCTGGCTCACTGCACTGTGCCAGCTGTGCAGTTTGCTGGAGGAGGAATAACGCTATGGGCTTGTTTTTCTGGGCTCGGCCTTGGCCCCTCAGTTCCAGTCAAGGGAAATCTTAATGCTTCAGCTCACCAAGACATTTTGGACAATTTTCTGCTTCCAACTTTGTGGGAACAGTTTGGGGCAGCTGTTCTAGCTGCAAAGGGGGAGCAGCTCCATATTAATGCCTATGGATTTAGAATGGGAGGTCAGAAAAGCTTCTCACTGTAATCATCACCTTCGCGATGATGCTGACTCATCCGCCCATTTCTCTGTCAGGTTATATGTTCACAGTATTTCATACACAAAACTGAGATATTGCATTAAAAATCTAACTGTTGTAAATCATGAATATTTCAATAAATCAAGAAACAGAAAAACACAGACTGTTGGGTATTTTCTGTATTTTACTGCAGTCTTCTATATTTACAGTAGGTGTTAACAGTATTTTACATAAGCAGACTGATACAATCCAATATTCCATTTTAAATAATAAAAAAAAACCCTTTCCTTAATCAATGTAATTAAAATAGGAAAGTGTTTTTTGTGCCCATGGTTTATTTCAGGAAGCAGTATTTCAATACTTCCCTCTTGTATTATTTCTGTAATAATGTTGGCCCAGTTACTGGCACAAAGTTTTGTGTAACTGCTGCAAAATTAGGTTTGTGAGTGGTGACTTGCCTTCACAGTACTAAAATCTACTACACTCCAAGAAAACTTTGCATTTTGAATTATGTCACATCTGTGGTATTTGGTTTTGTCGGCCTAGTTGTAGTTCCTCAGGTACACAAGTCTGTGAGGCTGGAACTTCTCACGGCACAAGGGGCACTCTGTCTGAAATAAGCAAAGTACATAATGGACATGTCAATGTTATGTTTACTCTAATTAAGTACAGTGCAGCCGAAATCCATTGTCACTGACATATACCAGTTGCCAACAGTGGGTAGAGACATGGAGTAATTTGTTGAAGGTGATTTTTGCCCTGACCCAATTAGAAATGCCATGTATTGAAAAATCATTGCGCTGTATAAACTAGATGTAGACAGCAGTACATTGGCTTTAAAAGACACCAATATTGTCCTTCAAGTCAAAATGATCACTTGTGTACTGGTTGAATGATAATGAAGTCAGTAGTCTCATCAGTGACACAATTTTGAGTGACATCAAGGCAGAACTTGATCTATACACTTTGCCAGCTACAGCCTCACCTTGGTGTTGCACCACTCAGTGATGCACTCCCAGCAGAAGAGGTGGCCACAAGGGGTGCAGGTGGAGTGCCGCCTCTCCTCCAAGCAAAGGATACATCGACCGGCCCTGGGACATTCACTGTCTACATGCTGGGACCTGAACATCACAAGGCAAGCAGCTGATCATGATTACAAGCTGAACAATGTATTTTCATCTAGGTGCATTTATAACAATGCCTTCATCAAAACAGTCCAATGTTCTTCAAGTGCTCTTGATTGTTTCTGACACATATAACTAGTGTCTCAAATCAACTTTTCACTTGCCAAGGCGTGGCAAAAAAACAACATGTACCTTAAAGTAATACTAAAGAGACAAGAGTTACTTTAAAAATTGCTCATTCACTGTAAAATGAATTTTATTTATTTATTGGTCTGTAAATTTTTGTTGCTGGTGTCACATCTGTTGTGATGTCACACAGGAATAAAATTAAGTTTTTGAACTAATGTTATTTTAGTTAACCATCATCCAGACCGAAAAAAAACCTGATCTGATGCTACTACTGTCAGATGCTACTACTGTGTAGAGTCAATGTTGCAGGCTCCAAGTGCCAGTTTTGCTTTTGTTTGATTGGCTCAAGGTCATAGAGAAAATATGGTTTCCAGCAAACAGGAAAACACAAGGGGTTCATGTAATAATGGCGATCATATGATACTGTCTCAGAAATTTAGTGGTCAATCAGACAAAACCAGTTTTACTGGCATTTGATGCTTAACAAGCAGTAATTTCAGACCCTTAAGCCAGGGTCTGATAACTGAGCAATGATGTTTCTCCTTGAGAAGATGCAAAACTAACATGCAAAAAAATAACCTCAATAAATTTTGCTCTGTAATCTACTTTTCATGAGAGAAACAGATGATCCCATGCCCACTTTTATCACTTTGATGATGATGCACCAAATATACCCTATGAATAGCCTTACACGCTACAGCTCTAAATTTTGTATGTTGTCCAAAACAAATGCAATCCTGGGACAAACACTCCTGCAGAATACCCAAAGTGCCGGCTGCCTCTTTCAGTCTGGCCTGATACTGTACCTGGAGGTGAGGTTTCTGTAGAGTTTCCACTCTTGCCTGGCTCTCTGTTTCTGTCTGAAGTTGTTAACCTGCAGAGCCACAGTGAGGGCCAGCTGGAGGAGCGATACAACTCCTAGCAGCCTGTAGCTGGTTCTGATGGCCTGGTCATCACCATTCACTCCTAATACTTGCAGCTAGAGAAAGACAACAGTGGCAGTTAGCTTCCAGTGCACTGCAGTGGTAGAATTCAGACGGTGGTTTAGGGGTCAGGAGTTCCAGATTTCTCCAGCAAAACTAATTCATTTTACTATGACTTAACTCAATAGAAATGCAAAGTACATGAATGCCTATTCAAATTACATTCTCACAACTGTCATTTCCCTCGTCCTGTCAAAGCAGTTTTTCAATATTAAGTCAAACGCTAAAAATTTTCCACATTTTTTTTTTTTTTTTTTTGACCAAAACATTTGTGGCTCTTGAACCAGTTCTGTTTGGGATTTTTGTAACCAAGGTGCTAACTATTGGACAAGCCCACATGTGCACTGGATTGGAGCAGAACCACTGTGACAGAGGTGCCAACAGGTTGCTGGCCACTGATTCCTGCTGCGGCTGAATTCAGCACTGCAGGATACTGTTGAGGAGTTCATAATACTCACCCATATTACCGAACCCCAGCGCCTTTTTTTTTTTTTTTTAACCTTCTGATAATTTGGTATTGGGTTCTAGTAAACCCAGCCTTCACTAAAATGTCTTGTTCTACTACCCCCTTTATTCATTTCCTGAAATTCAGGTGGTGTTCAAATTTAAAGCTGTTGTATCTAAACACCACTCCATGCTCAATTCAGCTTCTCAGTCATCTCAGTCTTTGAACTATGCACGCCCACTCTTGTGTCATCACGGTTCCCACTTCAGGTCTCACTATTGTAATTAGGTTTGTGAACCCGAATGGAACCAGTTCCTTGTTGGTCAAAAAGACCCATGTGTCTCCATGGGACTTCTATCAAATGGAGGTCTGTGGTCCTAATGTGGGTCTTTATGACAATTCATGACAACAGAATGTTTGAGAATGCCTCCTTAAAGGAAGCTGTGGCTTTTTTTTCTTTGGTCTGATGTTTTGATTCCCTTAAACTCAAGACAGCTAACTGGAACTATCTGGTCTCCACTGGGACTGTTTATGATATGTGAAAAAACACACATTTTCAATGTAACATAAGACCACGTACATAGCTAACACCAGCCGACCTCTTGGACAGGTGGTAGAAAGCCCCATTCATATAGAACAGAGCTACGTGGACTCGACGGAGGAGGGTCAGGCCCTGCTGGAGGGCAAACACTGCTGGCTGGCATGCTCTCCTCTGGTGCTCTGACAGCAACCCCACTACCCTCGAGATGCAGCTCCTCAGCCAAAATCCTAGACTCCACGGACTGGATGCTACTTCCCGCCGACTGCTTCCACCCTGGTTCTCCCCTTGGCCTTCCAGCTCGTTCTCCAGGCACACCAGGACCTTGTCCAAGATGTAAGGTACAAAGGTGTGACAGAACACAAGGAGGCCTCTTCTGGCCCGGGAGGGTATGCGACGTTTACTGGGGTCCACTTGGACAATGTTGACATATTCCTCACCCAGGGTTTGGTAGCCTGCGGAATACAATGGTACACATGAAAACGCTACACACAGGGGTTGATAGTAAGAACAGTAATCAAACACACTTGGTGCAATATTTAAGGCATTTAATAAAATGGGGGTCAAATTTCATGTTCATAATGTGACAGGACAATAAGCAGCCTGCTTATGAAGACCACAAGGAATTTTTTCCAAAGTAAATTAAAATATCTCTTGGTCTGCATGAAAGGTACGGTATAGCCTACCTGAGAATGTAGTCAAACCATAATATGCAAGGTCTGACACCAGTTCTATCTCTTTCCTCCAATCCAGCCATCTCTTGGATCCTACAGGGTGGAAAAGGTGCAATTAATTTTTTATCTTATGGATAGCAAAAGGAACTAACCATGGGAAAACTGGATTCCCATTCTATTTAAAATCAGTGCTTTTTGCTCTCATGCATATCAACAGTAGCTATGATTTGCCAACAGCTACCATGCTGCATGCTAGGTAAAATGTCATGACCATCTGCAAAGCAACATTACTGATAGGTCAGCTGCAATGCACTCCTTCCCAAGCTTTTTTCAGAAAGACTAGGGGCTCAGTTTTCATGGCTGTGGTGTTGTGTCTGGGATGTGGGCAGCTTATCATTACAATTTTTGCTATTGCCATTATCTTGGCAATAAGCACTATTTGGTTGGTATCTGGGCAAGGGGCTGAAAGAGAAGGAAACACACTGGCCACTGTGTTTTCTCTCTCTATTGATGCTAATGTCATAGTTTTGGAAGAAAAATAATTCATACACAGTGTTACAACAAACCTTCTAGTACAATAAAACTTGTCTGAATCATTTTGCTGGTTACCTGTCATTAGTTTTCCTTAACTGAAATCACTGCAGTCATAACTACCTTTAAATATGCACAGTGGTGTCACAATTAAGAAACATGAGTAGTACAATAGTCCAGTGGTTCTCAAATGGGGGTGTGTGCACCCGTAGAGGTAAATTTGTACTGCAGAGGGTACATTGGATTTTTTTATGTTAATGTAAAAAATATCAGTCATACATAATTTCTAAAACAATTAGCCTATGCTATGGTAAGTTCAATAAAAAATGTAATCGTGAACCTACCCTGAGTGGCCACTTTATCGAGTCCACCTGTACAATCTAATGCATTTCATTACAACAGCTCTGCCATAAATTCTACCTTTTAACAAAGTTTTTCATGTTCAGTTTTTGCTGACAATGTGGAGAATGTGTCAATTTAATTCTATGTTTATTAATGAAGTTGTAGTTTGCAGTAGTCTTATTGTGTTTAGACGTGTTTCTCATTTTTTGTCCACCCTATTTATATGCATGAGTGGGACAGAATATTAGAAACGCCTCTCAATAAAATGCAGTCCAGTACAACAGCACCACTAAGTATGACAATTATTGACATAAAATTGAATGAACACCTCTATACTGTGAGAAAAATAAAACCTGAGCATTAAAGGCATCATGGTATTGCTACTGAGATGCTTGACATAAATATGGAGGTATGAGATGGGTGTGTTCAATAATCCATGTCTTCCATATGGAGCAGCCACGCCGGCAGGTAACAGTCCTGACTTGCAGGAGTAATATCACATCGACTGCTGTCGTACGAGATGAATAACCTTACTTGAGACAAGTGGTTATTTCATTTCATTTCATTTCATTTTATTTTTTAAGGAAATTCGCGTATTGCCCCTTTAATGTTGCTTTGCTTATGGTTACTGGCAAAGGTGCAAAAGTTGCGTTACCTGTCGTTAAAGCCTTTAACGAATTGATAATATTCAGTCTTGAATTCGGTATGCATCTAATACACAAAGCTATTTTTCTCAGAACATGTTCAACTTTTATATCCATGGTGTGTTACTCCTCCACCGAAACACGTCGTGAATGGTGGCGCCGCCAGGTGTGTGTCAAGTTTCATTAAACAGGTGGTTGAGCTAGTAAAACGACCCGAATTTGAGATAGAGTTGGCTCAAATGAGCACACTCACCAGCAAATGTCTGGAAAGCCTCGTTGGCGTTGTTTCTCAGGAAGGTTTGATAGTGTTCATCCTTCTGAGTGGCCCGGATCAGCTGGGACTGGTTAGCAGGGACGAGCGGCATGCTGAGCAAAGCCCCAAGTCCACATCAACGTGACCTGGCTAGCTAGCTAAACCAAGTTACCTGCTAGCTACAGACAAGCGGAACCTGCATGCTAATTCAAACGGAATGGTGTCCAACTACCAGAACTATTTCACAGAGGTCGACAGAGCTTCACAACATCGTTTCTGTGCTAAATAAAGAACTCAAAAACGTGAAAAGGTGCGAGAAAAAATTGTCAAAATAAGTAAGTCAAGCACAACAAAATAGAGTAGCGCTGTTTCCGGTGTCGCAGTCCTGTAACATCCTGGTAACAATGCCATTCTTACTGCAAATTTGAGAAATGAACGTTAAAAAATTTTAAGGAGGAAGGAGAACAAATAGTTTAAAAAAAAAAAAATAGTAAAAAATGAAACAAATAGTAAAAAAATACAGTTAGTGTTTTTATATGTAACCTATCACTGTCAAAATGTCATATTCACAACACTATAAATGTAATGATATGCCATTTAATAGCTTCGCGACTGCTGAAAATATTGATAGAGGAGGTTCTCAATCACCAAATTACTATCAGATAGCCGAAATGTTGAGGGTGACGGCTGTATTATAAAGACTCATTTGAATCTGTTCGATGGCCAAACTTCCTGACGGATATCAGCCTCAGTGCCTGTTCAGTTCTATGTGATTCTGTTCCCCTGCCATGTGGGTGACAGGGCTGACTACACACACAGGCTGTTTTACTACGAACTAACACTTAGCAGAGTCTCGCTACATATTCATCATAATAACGCCACGGCTGAGTCTTTTCATACAATTTTTGCTGTGAGCATCAATACGGTAATGCTTATTCTACGCTTTGGCCAAAATGTACAAGTTACAAACTGTGAGCATTAATTCTGAAGGTACATTCATTTATTTCCGGTATGTTTCTTTGGTTAACTTTACGCAAATCCAGGGGCAAAACAACACAGGAAGCGTTGTTGTTTTTGGACCACATTAATGTTGATACCAACCTTAACGCAGTTGTAGAGCGCCGCCTCCTGGTTGGAGGTATTATAAAAACATAAAAATGGAAAATAAAATTAAGCTACCTACTGCTTCTATTAAATAAATAGATAAATAAATAAATGAAGGCAAAGGGAAGGATTCATGCCTTATTGCAAACGGAAGATTTACAAAGTTAACATCTACATCCATAAATGCAAATTAAAAACTAAGCTCCTCTTTGGCACTTCAAAATCAGAATCAAAAAGATCTTTATTGCCAAGTAAGTTTGCACAAACAAAGAATTTGACTTGGAGCTAAGGTGCGTCACATAAATAATTAACAACACACAATAAAAGGATCTGGAAAAATAATATAGAAAAATATAGAACAGAGAGAAAAAACACAATTCAATACAATTCAATATTACCTTGTAGAAAGGTACAAGAGGCCAATTAAAACATTATCTATCCTTTATAATTTGAAGGTGCAGAAACACTGAATCCTTCTCCAACATCCTCTCCAATATCTTCTTTTAACATCTTCTATAATCTTACATTGTGCCATATACCCCTGATATTATTTTGCACTTCACCGTTTACTGGGACGATTTCCTTATGTTACCGCATTTTTGATATGTTGTCAATATAAAAAGGTAGGCTACAGGCCTTCTTTTCCATGTCCTTGTTTTTTCCCCATGAGTTTACAGATGAATGCATATTTAAATTTGCAAATTCTCTCCCTTAAATTCAGAGCCAGAGTATGCATCCTTTCAAGTTGATGTCATTTTCTTTTGTTCCTAGGAGGATCAATGAGATCAAGATGAGTTTTGCAAGAGAAAAAGCAGCATCATTGGTTTAAAAAAAAGATATAAAAATGATTGCAAACATCTCATGATGTAATAGCTGTTGGACAATGTAATTGTAAGTCAAATAAAGTAATAAATACTGTAATAACAACACTAGACTGATACTTGAAAATAATTTTAAGAGGTGACAGCCCGTGTAACACAATACAGTTCCTGATTATGTAGCAGTTTATATAACAATATTTGTTTGGACTCATTTTAAAGAGACATTTTATTAGATTTTGAAAACATCCAGCTGCTTTTACCTTGTCAGTTACTACAAGGCACTTTTCCTCCTCTGTAACTGGGTGAAGTACATTCATTCATAGCCCAGGTACGGAGCTGCAGCCAGCCTGAAAAGTTGCAGAACCAGTTTCTTTGTCTCCTCAGTGCTGCTCCCTGAGCCTGCCAGCTGTACTAAAACCGCTACTGTGCACATCTCTTTGTACCTCCACCGTCATTCACCGCTTCCAGCGTCCGTACCCAGGTGCTGTCCAGCCTCGGACAGTCAGAGCAAACAACTTAAAGGAGGTGAGCGTCTGGCAGACCAGGAAGTTGAACTTTGCTCGCACTGTGAGACAAGGAGGTGGGGTTTCCTTCTCCACCTCCTTTTAAGTTTGAAGATACTTGGAAGTTGCTACAGATTGAGCATGGATAGTGTGGGGAGTGCTCGCTGCTTGGACCAAACTTCACAGATTCTGGGATACAGAAAGGTAAGACACAAGTTAAGTGGCTGTGTGTATACAGAATGTTCCTGTCCACCTGCTGGCCACAGAGGTCTGACAACTACCTGCTAAACATTAGCACAGCATGGTGTCAGCACAACACTGATACCTGTGGATAATACCTGCTGACACAGGTGATGTGCTGTGCCTGTATTCAACATATCTAAATTAAAAAATATCTAAGTTATAAAATATAAAAAATAAATACATACATACCATATCAATCAATCTATCTCTTCATCTATAGAGACAGAAAGATAAAGAGATAAATACAGTATAGATATATATAAATGAGAAAAAAATCTTGACACAAAGTGAGTAAAACATTACTAAAAAAACAAACAAACAAGTATTTATACTTATTATGAATATATATTTGATTTGTCATTACACATTTGCAAATTAAACAGAAATTAAATTACCATAAATTACCACAAAATTACAAAAAAATTAAATAAAAAAATAAAATCAAATTCTGCTCAATTGGATTTTCTTCATAAAATAAACACTGAAATAAATAGATGAAATTGAGGATATTCAATAGTGTGAGTTTGCCATAGACGACCAGTCAGTATAAATAAGTAATCAGTCAACCGCCATTGTATGCATTATAGCATTACAACAATAATCATGACAAAATTAACTTGTATTACGTAGTTTTTCTCATAATAAATATTCACAGTAGCTGTTGGTTGTTTGGGATATCCGTAACCCTTTGAGACCTCACCAAACAGTCTAGATTTCTTTCAAAAACATGTGACGAGTGTATTAGCAAGAAATTACTCAAAAGTGTAAAAGAAAAAGAAAAATAAATAATAAGAATAATAAGAATAATAAAATAAAAAGCACAAAATTACACACATTATTAAATAAAATGACAAGAAAACAACCAAAATGACAGTTTGATATTCAGTAAAGAAAAGACAAATATAAATCGCACCATTGCCTCATTAACCACTATTTAGAGATACCCCCATAAACAGAGCAGAAACTACCAAATGCTTTTCTTGTACATATATGAAACCTAAAATCACAGATATTACAGGTAATACAAGATAGATAGGGTTGTTATTTTTCAGACTGTTAGCTGGGGGGGAAGTCCAGCTCAATGGCAGGAGGCTAACAGTTAGCATCTGGAGCATCCAGCCAGTATCCAGCATTCAGTAACAATGAGAGGAAGAGAGCACCACTACTTAAAAAAATGGGTGAAATATTCCTTTAAGCAGATATGTAGGCTATTGTTCAATTGCATGTTATCACAAAACATCTGTGTACCATCTAGTATTATGATTAAGGTCAGTACCTCTCTTGGGGGAACACTCAAAGGGTACTTCAGAGTGGCATGTCCCAGAACCCTGCCAGCATGTGGATGCATGATAAACCTGATTAAAGTCTAATAGAATGTGGCCTGTCTGGGTGTCCAAGCACTAGAGACGCCCTGCCTTCCAGACACACTGTGTGAAGACAGGGAATAGGCCTGGTGCCATATGACGTTCTCTGAGGCCGTCCTGTAGAGCAAACAGGGCTTTGTTTGGTGCTGATAGGACTGTGCACACATGCAGCACTGCATGTAACTCATTAAAAAATTAGAATCACACCACTGTTTTTACATGGCTTTACCTGTGTACCACATCGTACTTATGTTATATTACTACCAAAACCTGTCATACTTTTTAGACTTTGTAGTGCTTGTAGTACTTGCTTCCTTTTCCTTTTCTCTCTCTCTCTTTTTTTTTTTTTTGTCCAGCCTTCGGGTGGTAAACCTAACATTTGTGCCTTGTTTTAAAAGTTATTTGGATTTAGTTGTAAAACAATCTTTCCTTCAGACTTCTCTCTCTGGCTGTGGGTGTCTCTGCATTTTTAAATTCGACAGAGAGAAATGGTGCATTCACATGCAATAGGAGAAATTGGAAAAAAACAAATCATGAACCGGATTAGGAAGCCAACCTAATTTGTAGATTCTTAAAAATTGTTAATTCTCCTAATCGGTGCTTTTCGAACAGTAATGCGACAGCGTGCTGCTTCCAGGGACGCAGAGTCTCCAACCACCCGTTCATTTTCCTGTGAGACTTGAGACATGGACAGTAGTGCTGCTCTTCCTCCTTACATTGTTACTGAGTGCTGGACACTGCCTTAATCCACGTAAAGAAGGTTTAACATCACTTGTCTTCAGCGCCTGTGCAGTTGCTTGTGTTTGCTATTTTTTTTCCTTTTTCTTCATTGAACACATGCACATATTTTGGAAGACAAACTAACAACTTTCTCTAGAGTACTACAGATAGATGGCGAGTAATATTATGGCGAGCTTCTTTTCCTCCACTCCTCTGTCCTACTTTTCATGGACCTTTCAGGCTCCTGCCAGCCAACTGAGAACCAGCACAGAGAGCTTAGACCGCACAAGAAGATAGTTCAACTGTTGATCCGTTTTAAAATGTAATTCATTTTTTTTTAACTGCTCAACATGTATTGCATTTCAGGCTGTAAAAGGTCTGCTACACACCTTCAAACTCAAGCAAGATTCAACTGAGAGTAGGCAGGCTGCTTCCTCAGTTTCATTTAGGTAGCCAACATTTTTCAAACTTTTGTGTTATTAATTTGCATCATACTGTCAATAGGCTTTTAGTCTGTGTGTGTGTGTGTGTGTGTGTGCTGTGTGCTGTGTGTGTGTGTGTTTGAGTCTGTGAGAACTGTCAAAGGACCAACTGCCTCCTGACAGTAACAGTAACTGTCAGCAAAGATATTCAGACTCAGTGTGTGTGTGTGTGTGTGTGTGTGTGTGTGTGTGTGCCCAACATTCATTACGCTAAATAAAATAAAGCAGCCTAGACCATGAGCAGAGGGAATAACAACTGGTCAAGTGCTTGATCACCTGCCGTGCCTGACTGAAGGAGGCAGGAAGTCTGATCATGACATTTGCACTCAGAGATGTTGAGTGTTTTGTTTAAATATGTCATGGAGAGAATATCATTAAACTCTCCCCTGTCTCTGTGTCTCTATAACTTCAGAACATATTTCCTGACCTTTCAGAGTTGCGATTTATTCATTTTTTTTCCACCAACTGACTTTCTACATTTGAGCTTGTGCATGTGGTTGTAGTGCTACATGACCTTTTCAAAGTCATGGGCCTGCCCGGCTCCTCTGTGCAGGCTGTGCGAACACACACAGACCAAAACCAAATCTGACTTGGAAATGAGCCGTAAGAAAACTTTGCTTTTGACTGTTAAGTTGCTGCTGTTTGAGTAAAGCCTTGCATCTGAACACTCAGAATTTCTTAACCTTTCTTTGTTTTAATAACAAACTATACATGCAATATACACATAAGAATAACTGGCAGCAGGTGATGTAACAGCCCAGTCACCAGGGAAAAAGTTGGCATTTTATGTTTCTGTGAACCAAGGAGCATTTGAAATGTCACGTTTTCAAGTTCTGTGATTTCGTATTAAATCTGCTGCGTGAGCAGGCAGGTGTGTGTGTGTGTGTGTGTGTGTGTGTGTGTGAATGGTGCAATAAACAGGCTTATGTAGCCCGGGTTTCAAGTTTCACACAAGAACCATGTCAGAGCCCGTCTACGACGAGCCTTGCCACTCTCCATGAACCCCCGTTGTATCGAACTTGGTTGCAGTTCCACCGTAATTCCACTGGGGGTGATCGCGGGCGAGTGCAGAATGAATGGGGCTCTATGGAGCTAAACAGCTAAATTTGTCTCTTACTCCTTAGTCCAGTAATTTTAGGCCAAAATTGGGGTCAACCTAGGACAAATTGCAAGAGAAGCAAACTCAACTGATTTTGTATCCTCAGTTTGTCCTGAGTGAGGGGAAAAAAGTCCCAAGAAATCCCATTGGTGGAAAGTTTTGAAAATCACCTATTTATGACCACATATTACCAAAAAACACTGTTTTTAACACACAGGGGAAAGGGGTTCAAAATTTGACTTTCAGATATCACTATAAAAATTCACAAGATGATTACACACACAAAGACAAGAAAAAAAGTCTATTACAAGTTCTTTGAATTATTCTGTTTTCACATGCATATCACACATTATCTGATTTGATATGTGCTAATAAGGAATATAAGGAATAAATGCCAGAAGAGACATTTAAACAGTGAATTAAAAGGTTACTATATATATAGTAACCTTGAATTAAAAGGTTACTATATAACAGTGAATTAAAAGGTTACTATATATATAGTTTTACCTTTTAATTTACTGTTTAAATATCTGTTCTGGCATTTATTCCTCATATTCCTTATTAGCGCATATCAAATCAGATAATGTGTGATATGCATGTGTAAACAGAATAATTCAAAAAACTGGTAATTGACTTTTTTTCTTGTCTTTGTGTGTGTAATCAACTTGTGAATTTTTATAGTGATATCTGAAAGTAAAATTTTGACCCCTTTCCCCTGGGTGTTAAAAACAGTGTTTTTTGATAATATGTGGTCATAAACAGGTGATTTTCAAAACTTTCCACCAATGGGATTTCTTGGGACTTTTTTTCCCTCACTCAGGACAAACTGAGGATACAAAATCAGTTGAGTTTGCTTCTCTTGCAATTTGTCCTAGGTTTTTTCATAAAATGACTGGACTACCTGTTTATGGTTGAAAAATCACAAATACTGTTGTAGTTTCTGAAAGTCCAGTATGGATTATAGGTTAAAAGTGAAATTAGCGAGAACTTATATCCTTTCAGTTTCCTACAGTTTGGGCTGTTGTTGGCCATAACACACTAGCATTTGCTAATGAATGCTGATTGGTCAGTGACGGACTTGCGGCTGTTTACGACAAGGGATCCCACTTGATGGCACCTGAAGACCAAGAGAAACGGGAAACCCCACTCTTAAGGAGGACTTTTCCATCAAAGCTGATATTTGTGTACAGAGAATGTCTAATATAGCACAGGCAGGCTCTCTGAGTGTCTCCGTCTGCTCTGTGGAGACGGGCTCTGGAAATCGCCGTAAAGCAGCACCTCTCAATGTGTGACGTCATCACACTTTTTGAACGGCTTTTTAGAACAGATAGGTGAACTTAAAAAATCCAATATTCAGCTGAGTGTATTTTTTTTAGCCCCCCCTTTTGAAAACAGTATTCAAATTACTTGACAAAAACTTATTTCCAGAGAAAAGTGGATTTTTAGGGGTGTAGCCCCATAGACTCCCATTCATTCTGCACTCGCCCGCGAGCGCCCTCACATGGACAGAGACGTGTTTCCGAGAACTGGAAGTTAGACGAGAGTGCCACTTCTCCCATGTTAGAGATTCTCTGACCATGTTTGCTTTCAGCTAGCTAACATTAGCTAGCTAATATTCATGCATGTTAGCTAACATTTCAGAAAAGTGAAGCATGACCTTTTCCTAATCTAAACCTTGATGGCAAACCTTTTACTAACCTTAACCAAGTCGTTTTGGTGGCTAATGAAACTAACAAAGCAAACAAAAGTGTTTTTTTTTACATGTCTGAACATTAACAGTCATGTGATGCTAACGCAGGCTCCACCACAATGCCTATAAATCTAAATACTGATATACAACATAGTTTTGGTTCAGAAACGTTGACATTTCAACTTATTTGTTGTTTTGCAGAAACGTAAAATGGCAGCATGTTATTGTGGTGAGTGGGTGGGATGTACTGTAGGGGAGAGTGGGGTAATTTGTGCCAAGGGGCAAGTAGTGCCACCCCTGTTATCTAGAAAACCATAGAAGAAGTTGGTCATGTGACCACATATTTTTGAAGAGGCATCCATTTCACTCATCCTGCAAAGAAGGGAGACACATGGCTTGAGAGGTAAGCACATTTCAGTTGAAAAAACATTTTTTTGTCCTCCAAAGTAAAATTTCTATGATCAAGGTTTTTTGATTGCTGTGTTTGAACAATTATAGAAAACTTTGAAAACAGTTCTCAACTGTATGTGCATATTTTAGTTGGAGGCATTACTGTAATCCCCTCGCTTTAAAGGCACTTAAGTAAAAATAGGCACTACTTACCCCACTCTCCCCTACCCTCTGGTGGTCATGTTGTAGCTCAGCTCTTGGGGAGAGCCAGCTGAGAAGCGCTGACTGCCTTTCCATATAGGTACTGACCCATTTTTTCTTTTCATTTTTTCTTTTCTCTGTGTGCCATTGCTTTATCATTTCATCTCAGACACATCAGATCAGTTTTGTTTCAATATGTTTGTGACAGCAGGTGATGTCTAAGGCGAGAGTGGGACTGAGACCAGCCGTGCACTGTGCAGGGATGCTCCACTGCAGAGAGCTGTGCACCTTTTTCACAGCAGCCATGCTGACATGAGACAGCAGTTGGAGCACAGGTGGTATTAACTGAGACTCCACTGCAGTTCACCCTAACAGAGCCCGGGTCCTGCTGCTGCTGTTCAGGCTGGCTCACTGGAGAGCTTTCCATACACTTAAATGGTCAAAACCTTATTAACCTCATTAGTAATGCCTGTGTTTACCTGCTATTTCATATCAAAATGGCTGCTGTGATAAAGGTCC
Source organism: Myripristis murdjan (assembly GCF_902150065.1). Lineage (NCBI taxonomy): Eukaryota > Metazoa > Chordata > Actinopteri > Holocentriformes > Holocentridae > Myripristis > Myripristis murdjan. The sequence continues at coordinate 34,288,592 of NC_043986.1, read as the reverse complement.
ATTTTACAGAAAGGCTACAGAACACATTAACATGCACACATTCTTTTCAGACTGTTATAAGGGTTCTAATGAACACATAGTACAAAATTGTCCCACTTAAAGGGTTAGTTCACCCATTTTGAAAAACTTGATATTAGACTATGTCCCTTCCCTCCAGCTGTTGTGTAGGACAGTAGTGGTGCTCTCTTCCTCTCATTGTCACTGAGTGCTGGATACTGGCTGGTTGCTCCAAATGCTAACTGTTAGCCTCCTGCCATTGAACAGTCTTAAAAATAACAGCCTTATCTATCTTGTGCTACCTGTAATATCTGTGACTTTAGGTTTCATGTACTTACAAGAAAAGCATTTGGTAGTTTCTACTGTTTACGTGGGCATTTCTCTAATAACTACATAGTTTTATGTAAATAGTGGTTAATGAGCCAACAGTACAATGAATATTTGTCTTTTCTTTACTGAATTTCAAACTGTCATTTTGGTCTTTAAAATAACCACCTTAATCTACTACTAGTTTTCAGTATTCACAATCAGTGTAGGATGGCTGGTTTTCTGGTGCAGGTGTTGTGTCAGTTAGTGGAGTACAGACAAACTCCACCAGGCACTGTACAGCCCAACATGAGCATTTGGATTGTTACAGTATCATCTCATCTTAACCAATAATTACATGGAGCGATTTTACAGTTGTCTAGGGAGAGATTTTGTCCATGTATGTAAGCCCTGAACATTTTCAGTTTGCTCACCTTCAAGTAGGTTGGACTGAACACTGCCTACCTTTCCAGTTTCCCTTTTGCTCTCGCTCTCATGTTCAGTCTTTTCACTGATGTATCGAGCAGGAAACACCCATTCTGGAAGCTCTTTCAAATGTCAAAGACAATACTGCTTTCAGCTGGTAAATGCTGCTAGAGAATACTGTTCTCTTCAAATTTGATAAAGTCAATATTATGAGAAAACTGTAGCACACACACACACACACACACACACACACACACACACGCTTGGCTTTATTACAAAGAAAAGCAGGGCCAGCAAATGCTCTTATTTTGTCTCAACATTTTTCATCTGTGTAGAGTCAGTGAGTGTGTGTGTGGGTCTGTCTGTTTGTGTTTGTATTTGTAACTTTTTGACTCCTCTGCAGTCCACACACTACTCCAACAAGCTAACTCAGTGACTTGCTGCTGATCAGCTGTATCACCTAACCCTGCTGCCTATGAAAGAGAGCATGGTTTGATGGGAAAAGCCGGTTCTGAAACTCTTTGTGGTTGCCTGTTTTCCAGCAGGGTGTTGGTTTTCAGCTTCTTTCAGCTCTGTCAAAGGGGATTTACTGGCAGTGAAACCTAGCACTTTACCTGGGACAAGGCCTGCAAGACTGAAAACAATGTAATCCAACTGAAAACTGGGTTCTTGTTGCTGCTATTGGAAGTGTGTGTGGCTGTACATGTATTTGTTCAACAGAATGGAATTTTTTGAATGAAACACATTTCTGTGTGCATAAGCTATAAAACTGAAACTAGTTGGACTGATAAGACGTTATACTGATTGAGGTAAGATTAGGCCTACAGATCATTTCTCTCTCTCTGTACTTTGTAAACTCTCATTTTAGACATAGACAATTTGCCAATGTCTTTTTTTAATCTACTGTCAGTGTCATCCTCCTCTGATGCAGTGGACATGATGCAGTTTGACAGATTCCATATTTACTGTAGAACACATACATACATAGTCCAATTGATTGTAATGAGACTTTTTCACTGGATATTATACACATATGCATGAATATGCTGTCAGATCATTGTTTCCATTTTTTTCCATGTTCGAAATAAAGCCTTCATTCATTCATTCATTCATTCTCTCACTTCTTTCTGAGTTTCAGTGGAGAATTTTAGCAAAGCCTGTAGAGAAAGAAAGCTGAACCACGATCACTGACTGCTGTGAGATAGAAAAAAAGAGTGCAGTACAGTCTTTTGTCCATCGGGAGCAGTGTTGAGCACTTGCTAAACAGAGTAGAATATTGGATGGTCAATGGGGCTAAATTCTATAAAATGATCAGTACATTTCATTCCAAATATTGATCAATATTGATCAATAATTTTATAATGGGAACATAATTATAAGCTGATGTGAAATCTGTGGGTGTAAAATGAAGGCAATTTCAGAAGATTTCCACCAACATTGAGGCTGTGTATTTGGTTTGGTTGGATAATTGCTTACCCCTTCCAAAAAACTCTCCAAGGAGGTTTGCTTTTGGCTCATAACTTTTTTTTATGCTCACGTTCTCTTCTCTAACGGTGAATCGCTCTCCAAGACTGAGTCAACTGAGATGAACTGGGCTGTACAGCAGCGATATAAGGCTACATGTGGGTGTGATGAGAGAAAAAGTTACAGTCAGGCACTAAATTACACGTGATCTAACAACTGCGTGCATATAGGCTGTGCAGAACATAAAACAATGACCATAGCCTGTTGCATAGTCTCAGCTTATTAAGTTCTTGTGCAGGCGAGTGTTTTTTTTTTTTTTTTTTCCATGCTGCATGGCCTGGTCTGGAATGTCTTGGGAACCAGCATTGGGCCGCGGACTGGTGGTTGGGGACCACTGATCTAGACCATGACAACTCCATTGTTTTGACAGCCAAGGAGAGATGTGTTTCTATTGGTGCTATTGGTTGGATGTGCCAATTGGCAAAGATCAGAGTTCACGTTTGCTCAACTCTGACCTTTGCATACATGTGTGGTCAATGTGAAATTTCCATTGCCTGATACAACTAATTTTTTTCCTTGTTCGCATGGTTTTTCAACTGATGTGTATAGGAAATGCCATGAAACCAGACACCATATGTGTTTCTTTTTTATTAGACAGTCACAGTGGAAAGAGACATAAGAGGCCAGAGAGAGGGGATGACATGCAGCAGGACCTGATCTAGAAGAAGTGGTATGCGCTTTACATAGTGAGCCACCGGGAAACCAAAAATGATGTTTGAAAGACAGAAAAACGTATCATCATGTCCCTCTCAAAGATTTGTAAGGTCAGATGCTGTTATTGTTGTCCATTTTCCTTGGTTGGATGAGAGTACCGTCGTTCCGTTGTTGGAATGTAAATGGAAACAGCTGGGTGACTGATGTTTTTTTTGGGTTGAATGGAAATATAATATTGATGAGGTAAGTAAAATAACTCCTGGGGGGAAGCACTTTCTCTACCCTGGCTCCGTGTGCCACAGACTGATACTCTGATACTTTGTTTGAGCGTAGATGATTCAATATCACCTGATATTTTTGTAAGACCTCTGTTGACACTTGTCTTATAACCATAAAACAGTCTTATGGGCCCTATTTTCATGTGCCTTGATGCAATGGTGCACAATGCAGATAAGTGCCCACTGCACAGAGAGGAGATGACAGACAGCTTCTGGTATTTCCATGACAAGATTCACCTGATGTATTTGGGAATGGGTTAGGATTGAGATGAATATACTGAGATGAATATATGGATCCACGAGTAATGGAGAAAACCATCATATTTTTAAATATTTTATTTAACCTTTATTTAACCTGGAAAGACTCATTCAGATAAAAAAAGAAATCTCTTTAACAAGGGTGTCTTGGCCAAGACAGGCTGCAGGACTTATTAGTGAATGACACTGAAGACACTGTTTTTTATGTGTTGTTATATCTATATAAATTGGTAATTTTGTTACCTCTCATTGGCAAAAAAAAAACAAAAAAAAAACAGTCAGATGAAAAGTTACTCTGGGCAGAAAATGATCAAAGTATGAAATTAGTCCTTGTATAAAAAGTCTAAAATTAGTCTTTGATGTCTGTTAATGTTGAGGTGGTGATGCTTTGCTGAATAACAGGAAGCTGTTTTATTATATTTACTTTGACTGAACTTGCCTCAAGCCTAAGCCTATAATTACATGCTGTTGTTAGACTCCAGTGTAGTACTGGTGAAAGCCTCGACTGCATGGACCTCAGGGTGAGTGTGCTCTGTCAAGCAGGCAGTCACAGGCCGGCATTGTGTTGGTTTTCCTATGTGCAGTGGCCTGCAACATCTGGCTACTGACAATGATACTGTATGTGCACAAGCTCTCTTGATGCGCATGCACACACAAAGACAAAGACACAAACACATGAGTATTTACTTGAGAGCACATTCTTTTTCTCAGTTTCTATATTAACTACAGATATATCTTATTTAGCTAAACATGTACTTTACAATTGTATATATTTGCCCATATCTGTAATAACTATTCATGATTTAGATTGCGAAGATGTCATACAATATTAAATAATCACCAATAGCAATTTAAACTTAATGTCTTTGATTGGAACAGTCTAACTATAGACCACAATCTGCCTGATGTAAATAGCAATTATTTACGGTGAAAACATGTACAATATAATAATACATAAATATGAGCTCTAAAGTTGAGAAAATCTAGTTGCACACACTATAATGCACCAATACCTGCATATATGTCTATGGGCTCTAGTTTCGCAGACTAGGCAAGGCAGGGGCACAGCACAGCTGCGCTTCGCCAACTGGGTGTGGCCAGGTGGATTTTGCAAGTTTGGCACGCCGTGCTCGGTGGCGCAAGTACTCTGCCATCCCTCCTACCGGCGCAAGGGAGGAGAGAAGGCGTGGAGTGGGTTTGACACAGCCGATTCACTTTAAACCAATCAAATGAGCCCCTGTCCTCGCCTTTAAAATGTGCTGTGCGAAGACGTAATGAAAGTTTACACAATTGTCATGGAGGTCTACGGCCGCAGGCGGAGTGGAGCCGGTGTAGTGGAGGTTTGGCTGACCGGCACGCAGTGTGAACACATCACCAAAACCTCACAGGCAGGTTTCCAGAATGTCAGGCACATTAACAATGCAATAAATACCCACAAAACCACTATTCAATGTTACTATCTCAATCAGCACATAAATTTATCTCCATATCAACTGTCCCGTCACAACTGATGTCAGATCAAAGGAGATTGGCACCGTTTGTGCTGATTGTGAGTTTTTGGTGACGTGTGTGCACTGCACGCTGGTCAGCCAAACTTCCACTACACCAGCTGCGCTCCACCTTGCACTGAAAGTAGACGTGGTTTCAGATGGCGAGCTTTGAGCGCACCTCGGCGAAGCCTTTTGGCACGAAACTGTCACTGCGCCAAGCTGAATCTGTCGACACCTCCCCCTGCTGCACCGCCACTCCCATCTCAGTTCACCTCGGTCTGCCAAACAACCAAACCGTGTGGCCCTCGGGTTGCGCTGCTCGAAACCAGCTCTGCACGGGGTTCGCCTCACTGCGCCACCCTGTGCTACGCCGGGAAACTAGAGCCCTACGTATTACATTATATTAAATCGATAGTTCACCCATTTTGGAATTTCAGAATGTCCCTCTCAATGGCAGGAGGCTAACAGTTAGCATTTGGAGCATCCAGCCAGTATCCAGCACTCAGTAACAACAAGAGGAAGAGAGCACCACTACTGTCCTACAGAACAGCTAGGGGAAAGTGTCATAATATCACATTTTTCAAAACAGTTGAACTATCCCTTTAATGTTATTTGGCAGAGGCTTTTGTCAAAAGCAACTTATAGTAAGTGTGTGTATGGCATGAATGCTTGTCTCTACTCACTTTCTCTCTCCGACTATCTCTCTCTGACACACACTCAGACTATGTCATTCACACAAAAAGCAGCCATGTCTACAGGAGATTGACTGCCCTCATTTAGCTGCCTCAGTGGGAGCAGCTAGTCACAACACACAGCAGTCCAAACCACAAGGCTCTCACACACTCTCCACAGCACTGAAAGACACTGACTCACTACCTGACAGCACCGCTGCTAATGCATTACTAACGCCGTCATTTGCAGCGCTGTAGTTTTTAGTCATGAGCGTTGACTTGTGCTCCTTACAATCCACACTCTTTTACGGCAGTGAGGTCAAGTCACTGCGATCCGCCTGATGTAATGTCTTTCTCCCACTGCGTCCACGCCTCGCCGTATTTCATTCACACAGCTAATGTGACAGGCTTTTTGCTTGCCTTCGGTGTTTCTCGTCAGGGAGTGTGTTGTGAAACAGAAGATAGTGCATTACCATGTCTGGGCTTGTCTGTAACTCGCTCTATTTAACAATAAAATGGCTGTTAACCTCATACAGTTAAATGTTACTGCCTTCAGGAACTTGTTTTTTGTTTCAGTTTAGTGTAATTACCTTTGATTATAGTCAAGTTCAAGATCTGGTCATGATAAAGGTAGCCCCAGCACACGGGGTGGAGCACAAAGCTGTTGCTGAACTAGTAATGAGGCCACTATTTTCACAAAATGATCATCACATCAGGAGTAATTTGATAAGAGCTAATTTCATTTAGATTTACTTACATGCCGGCAAGCTCATGAGAGAAGCAGAAACGAGCTGCCGGATTACTCATATAGTAGCTGTCTCATTTTGAAGCTAAGCTGGAATCATCAGCATTGCACATGGATTGGTCTGCTGGTTATGGCCTTTGAATAAACATCAGATATCAGCCAGTTGTGTTGTTCACATCTGATGTGATGGAAGTTCCTCCTTGATCACAGATTCATCAAAACAGACTGGAACACTGGCATGAAAGTGTCTTGGCATATGAATGACTTTATTTGTTTACTGTGTCTTTTTTTTTTTTTTTTAATTCAGTGTATGCCAGTGTTTCTTCTACCACTGAATAAGAGACGAGGACACTTTTGTTAGTCTGGGCTTGAATAGGGAGTTTTAGTGCTTAATGATGGTTTAAAATTGGGTTTTTGAGACCTAACAAGCATAAAATTTTAGGGCAATCATAAATCATAATCATTAATATATGGTGATATAGACATAAATATATAAAATAATAGAAAAACATAGAAAATCCAGAAATATTCTGGAAAGCAGACCCCATCCTCCACCAGTCGCTATTTATATGCGAAAAACATGGTTTGGATTTATTATATATTTTAAAGAATAAATGTATTGATTTTGCCATTTGTTCTGTGGGAGTGACTGAGTGACTGGAACCACAGAGCCGCTTGCTCTTTGCTGTGGAGAAATCTCTGCGTTTCACAGAAATGAAGGGGCAAAAGACTCGAGGCGCATTGTTGGTGTTGGGATCATTACTTGACATTCCAGTTGTGTAGTCACACACTCAACCCCCAGCCCTACCATACACCTCTCCCTTTGTCCAGGTGGAGTGTGTGACGGGAACAGCAGCATGCCCAGGCCTGCTGCTTAGGCATCATGACGGCCAACCTTTAAACAACAGTTCCTGACATGTCCTGCCGGCCCACCACTTCCACCTAACCTCACTCTGCCTCTTCACGTAACACACACGCTGTTCATTCCTTGTAGCTGGGTGGCACGTTATACATACATACATGTAATCCTAAAGCCTTCAACTTTAGAGGCTGATTTAAAAGGGACCTTTGAAGCTGAGAAGTAATCGTCACACGCGCCAATGTCTGTGGGATATGTGACAGACGCCGACCAGGTAGGTAAACAATGGAAGCTTAGGCAGAGGAGGTGAAGTGAGCGTCGGAGTCATGCGGCATTTTCTGTCGACTGTAATGTGCACAGCCAAAGATTTTCTAAAAAAGTGCTACACAGTAATGCCTCGGAGTCTCTTAACTCTTTACATTATTAGTACATGATCTTTCAATCACTTAAATTAGGCACTAGCATATATATTTTGCCACTGCTCTCTATATTCTCTCTTCATTATCCCTTTACACTTGCCTCAACCTGCTGCTTTGCATTTTTACACAATCTGAATCTTTTAAAGGGATACCATAGGTTTTTCTTCCCCCCCAGCTGTCATGCTTGACAGTAGTGGTGTTGTCTTCCTCTCATTGTTACTGAGTGCTGGATACTGGCTGGATGCTCCAAATGCTAACTGTTAGCCTCCTGCCACTGAGGTGGACTTCCCCCCAGCTAACACTCTGAAAAATAACCGCCATAACCAGAAGGTTTAAAATCACTTCAGTAGTGTTGTTTTCACAAACTAAAATGCATATATGATCACTGAGGGTACATGTAAGATAGTTTTACTCAAAGTACTTTTTATAATCGTGTTCCTGTTATCAACATCCAGAATGTGGAGGACAAAATAAAATAAAGCTGGCAAGTAATATTGTGGCTAGCTTCTCTATCACACATGTTTCATGTCCCCTGGGCCTCCATGCACATATGCATGAATAAATATACTTATTTTAATTTTTTTAGCTTTCAGTGGAGAGATTTAGCATCACGTGATCTAAATGCTTTTGCTATCAGGGTCCCCACTCATGCGCGTAGCGGAAAAATCAAATAGACCAGATGCAAAATTGTTTCTCTTTTTTTTCACTCATCTATTTTGTTCTCCCCTGTGTACCTTAGGGGTGCCCTGAAAATGAGCAGACGCTGGTTAGGAAGATCCACATTTCTGTGTGTTTAGATTGATAAAATCTGGAACCATTTAGGAAAGAAATGTTTCATTTTATTCAACAAGTCAGCAGCACAGAGCCTCAGTGCTGGTGGAAATCATCTGACATTCACATCATTTTACAACCACTGATTTCAGTTTATTATTATGTCGTCATTATAAATACAGGGCTGTGTGACAATAACAGTATCAACTGTGATGATCGTTTTATAGCATTAATCCCCACTGGCCGCTATATATTCTACTCTGTTCAGCAAGTGCTCAGCGCTGCCCCCGATGACCAAAGCACTCTTTTTCTGTCTTCAAGCAGTCAGTGACAATGGTTCAGTTTTCTCTGTATTCTGTAAGCTCCGGTTCTGGCTTAAGAACAAGTGGATCAAGAAAAAGAAGCCAGATTACAGTTGTCTGTGCTTGCTGTAACTAGATTGGTACAGCAAGTGCCAATCTAGGTACAGCACTGGCTGGCATAGGGCTGGGCGATATATCGATATAAAAATCATATCGATATATTTTTAAATGTGATATGGAATCAGACTATATCGCATATATCGATATAGTTCAAATTTGCGCTGTGATCCTTGCTCTGCTGCGCTGCTGACCTGGAGCTCTCTGCACTGCTCCGCGCGCCCCCGCCCCTCCTCTGTCGTGCACAGAGGAGGGGCGGGGCAGGAACAAACACTCCGGCACTCTCGGAGTAATTTCATGGGGCTGGGGCCGCTGTCGCGTGTCTCCACCGCAGGAACTACCCCGAAGGAGAGAGTTCCTTAACTTTTACAGGGGCTAAAAACGGCCCCGCCTCGGGGTAGGGACTCTGAGCAGCCCCGAAAAACTCCCGGGTGGGGCTTGGGGTTTACTTGGTGCTGATTGGATTTACTCACGGCGCGATGTGCTGTCAACAGAAAGCAAACAGCCGGGCGCTAGGCGCCCCTAGCAACACGGCCAACACTACCAAGCTAACGCTAATGTGCTATCTAACGTTAGCTAACACTAACAACACACTTTTAGCAGAGAATCTCTAATACAGGGAGAAGTGCCACTCTCGTCTAACTTCCGGTTCTTGGAAACACGTCTCTGTCCATGTGAGGGCGCTCGCGGGCGAGTGCAGAATGAATGGGAGTCTATGGGGACACACCCCTAAAAATCCACTTTTCTCTGGAAATAATTTTTTGTCAAGTAATTTGAATACTGTTTTCAAAAGGGGGGGCTAAAAAATACACTCAGCTGAATATTGGATTTTTTAAGTTCACCTATCTGTTCTAAAAAGCCGTTCAAAAAGTGTGATGACGTCACACATTGAGAGGTGCTGCTTTACGGCGATTTCCAGAGCCCGTCTCCGGAGAGCAGACGGAGACACTCAGAGAGCCCGTCTGTGCTATATTAGACATTCTCTGTACACAAATATCAGCTTTGATGGAAAAGTCCTCCTTAAGAGTGGTGTTTCCCGTTTCTCTTGGTCTTCAGGTGCCATCAAGTGGGATCCCTCGTCGTAAACAGCCGCAAGTCCGTCACTGACCAATCAGCATTCATTAGCAAATGCTAGCGTGTTATGGCCAACAACAGCCCAAACTGTAGGAAACTGAAAGGATATAAGTTCTCGCTAATTTCACTTTTAACCTATAATCCATACTGGACTTTCAGAAACTACAACAGTATTTGCGATTTTTCAAGCATAAACAGGAGTAAGAGACAAATTTAGCCGTTTAGCTCCATAGAACCCCATTCATTCTGCACTCGCCCGCGATCACCCCCAGTGGAATTACGGTGGAACTGCAACCAAGTTTGATACAATGGGGGTTCATGGAGAGTGGCAAGGCTCGTCGTAGACAGGCTCTGCTTTTAGTCGGCATTTTTAGGGGCGCTAACGTTAGTTTTAGCGGATGTTAGCTAACGCTAACAACAGGCTTTTTTAACAACACGCATTTTGATGCCCCGGTCTTGGTCGCGCAACTGCCCGTTGACTTTACAGGAACCTTCCTCCTACTCGGCCCTCTCAGTGGAGACACGGCAGGTGAGAGGGCCGAGCGAGAGGACGTTCCTGTAGCAGCTCCTGCCCCCCAGATACTACCAGGAACACTGCAGAAGCCTCAGCCACAAGCCATCCACAATCCGAAAAGGCTCCAGCCCCGTCATGTCATATTTGGCTTTGACTTAACTGAACATTTGCTCTCACATTGCGGAAAAAATATCGGGATATATATCGTATATCGATATTCAGCCAAAATATATCGGGATATGACTTTTGGTCCATATCGCCCAGCCCTAGGCTGGCATCAGCCACATTGCTGTTGTCAGGCCTTTTCTCCTCCTCTCCAATGGTTGTGAAATATCCTCTTTAACTGCTCTGTGCTCCTCTGGGCTGCTAATCCAGACTTCTACTCTCCATTCACTGCAAAACAGTTCCCAAATTAACACTTTTAACACATGAAACAACACAAACCAGATTATGCAAATACTAAAAACAAGTCCTGGTACCCATTTTTGAGGGAATTACACAGCTTTTTTTGTGTTATTTTCCTGTTTGGATTGGAAATTGGAGCAGGTAGCATCTGCAGGAAACTTCGGCATAGTAGTCTAGAAAAAACAAAAAACAAAAAACACCAAATTGTACATCCACAAATAATTGCAATATCATGTAAAAATGGGTACTGGGACATATTCTTTCTTAAATTAACATAATCTGATTTGTTCACATTCATTTATGTGCTAAAAGTGTTATTTTGGGAACTGTTTTTGAATATTGTGGATTAGCAGCACAGGGGAGCACAGACAAACTAATGAGGATATTTCACCACCATGTGGACCTATACAACCCCCCCCCCCCCCCCCCCCCCATATATATGCATGTATGTATGCATATAACTTCTTATTTCTTCTTCTTTAGGTGATCTTGGCCTGTATATGACTGCCTTTGGTTTCAAACCAGGACCCAGAACCACCAACTTTTTTTTTTTTTTTTTTTTTTAGTTTTGGTTACTTTTAATTACTGGATTGGACTGTAGTTTCTATACGTGTTGTCCTGCTTGTGAGGAACATTGTTTTCAACTGGGACACGGAGCCACTGGGAAACCACATGTGTTGAGGCTGCCAGCTCTGCTGAAAGGACCCCTGCAGCTTCCCACCACCACTGAATTATAATTTTTGGAACTTTTTGGCAACTCTGTCTGGATGTTTAGACCCATCCCCCCTCACCTCATCTGTTTCCATCAGTGAAAAAAAAAATTCTGAACATTTTGAACAGTTTATCACATTTCTTTATTTTTATCCCTGTTTGCATTTGAATTTTTGGATTGGACTGCACTGAAAAGCTTTTTGGTGTGTGAGGGCTGTAACTGAGGTTTGCAAAGCTGTTGGAATTATACAAACACCCTCTACTTGTTCATCATTTTACATTATCAGTCATGGAATCTGGCACCGCTAGAACTGCCATGGTAACTGACTCCCCCAACCCATCGCTAAAGTCCAGGATTACGGTGCTGACAGATGGTGACTCTTTTGTGAGCACAGCCAGCCTTCCCTGCTGCCACTTCCTGTCTGCCAACGTCATTCATGTTGGTAAGTGTTTACTGGCGCATCCTCTGGGTGTGTGTGTGTGTGTGTGTGTGTGTCATTACTAAAAAATGACAATAAAGCATATGTATTGGTGTATGCAAGATCTGCTTGTGTATATGCAGCTTAAGACCTGTACATAGGGAAATGTTGGCTTTTTCAGGACAGTTTGCTCAGTCCTTTCCTCTGTCATGACCAGTTCACTGCGCAGGCCAACTCTCTGAGTTAAGATTAGGTTGCTGTGTTGATGCTCAAGGTGGCAGTAGATAACTCTTCACTTGTAAGTAACTGTAAATACTTTGCAGCCAAATAACAAAAGTTGGTACATGACAAATTGTGTACTACAGCCACCATAACAGCACTGGGGTTGGACTGGTATCTGGAGCTGATACTTGCTTTTTTAAGGAAAAACAGATATGATCAATATGATGAAGTTAATACTTCATCAAAGTTAATGAACATATATTTTGCTGGGTTTCAGAGGACACATTTAATGTCCCATGGCTGAATTTTTGTTTCTAGGGGTTTTTCACCCTGGAAAAAAATGTGTCTATCTATCTATCTATCTATCTATCTATCTATCTATCTATCTATCTATCTATCTATCTATCTATCTATAGTATATTTAGTTTTGATGTGAAAATATCCCTACTGGCCTTTAGAAGCCATATCTGTCAAACTTGAGTGTGAGATTTGAAGGATGTAGGCTCATCCAATCCAAGGATAGCTGTGGATATTGTTGCTTAAAGGACAGGTTTAGTATTTTTCAGCAAAATGTTGATAGCCATCATTTGTAACTATACCTTGCACAACCTCACTGCTGGCTTTAGTGATAGGAAACTGAGCTCTTTGCCACAGCTTCCTGTGACAGGGCCCTCACAGTACAAAACTCACACGTCTTGGTTGCAAATGGTTCTGTCTAAGTGCAGAGTTGCCAGCTCTCACGCTTTTGGCATGAGACTCACACTTTCAGGTTCAGTCTCACACTCTCATACTGCCTAAACAAATGACACTCCAATTTAAAATATAGCAAGCATTTAAACTAGAGCAAGATTCAGTGTGAGTGATGCAATCACACTAGATGAGGGCAGACTGGGGAATGGCCACAGCATCTGGTTACAGGGAGGAACTTCCCTCCAGTCTGCCTGCACCTGTCACACATCATCATCGCCTCTGCCAGTGGAGCTGGACAGGGCTGATGCTCTCGCCCCGTTGTCTATGTCTGTTTGTTTCTCAGGTTGTCTCTCATTATAAACAGATTTGCATGAAACTTTGCAGAAAGGTTGGTCATGGGCAAAGAAGACCTGATTAACTTTTCACACCAACTGGCCAAAGGGGGCTGTGGCAGTGGGGGTGCCTAGCGTTGGTGAATACCCAACATGAGTAACTGGCATATCTTCACAGGTGCATTGGTGGAGTTATATGCTGTGCTGGGTGCTTTGTGGTTTCACTTGTAGCGCTGAAGCTGTCACACATCCCATTTTCATGATGACTGGTCAAAATGGGACATGGTAGTGGGCGTGGCCTGGCACAGAAACGCTCCCTAAATCAACCGCGCGCACACACACACACACACACACACACACACACACACATACACATACACATACACACATAACTGTTTAATGTTTGAATTTATTTAACAGAAAATATTACCCTCAATTAAAAGTATGAAAAGTGAGAATAGATTAAAAGTTAATTTGGTCTTCTGTGTGATATGGAAATGTCACATGTTGAGAGCTGCATAGTGTTGGTGGAGGTATGCACTCTGCTGAGGGACATCTCTCTGGTTACTCTGGAGAGCAACATGCTGTGTTCCCTCTGTTTAAGACATGCAGTTTAGAATAACACAGTTGTGAGTAATAATGAAAACAATTTAATTCTAATATGGCACCACAGGATAAATTTGATAGAAAACGTGATCAGCTCTCTCGTTCTCCTGCTCGGTGTGCTCCTTCACTCGCTGGGTGCTGGTGTGTGCGTCAGGTTATGGAGTGGTGGGTTTTGGATTGAGATATACAGTTTAACCCAGTTCATCAAAGCATTTCTCACCTCTCACATCTCTAATTCTTATTCAGAAGCAGTCATCACCAAAATTGTGTAAATAAATAAATACAGAAATAAAAGGGAATTAAATAAATACAGAAATGAATAAATAAGGAAATATATAAATACTAATTAAATGCATAAATATGACTTTGCCACATATCACCTATAGATTTATTTATGTCTACATTTATTTGCATTTTAGTTTATTTAGTGAGTCATTTATTTACTAATTTTTTATTTTGGCATTTTTTTCTTCTACATAAACAACTAATATTTTTCCCCTTTATTTATTTACTTGTTTGTTTGTTTGTTGGATCACTTTCTAACCTCTCAACATCTATGTTGTCCTATGTGTTTGGTGCACCTGCGACATACCTTACTAGAACTTGCATTTACTCCTCTAGGCACACTCTTTTACAGATAAGGATTATGGGTATTTATTCAGAATGCTGAGGGCAAATCAGGGTCTTGCCAGAGGGAATGATTTGATTGGCTCCATGGGTGGCTTAGAAAGCATCTGCAGTGTGGGAGTTTTGAGTTTTTTTTGTGTGCGCTGAAAACTTGAAGGAAAGGCATGTTTCAGCCACATTATCATGCTTATGGCTGCTGCTGGCCATTTGAGTGCCCAAAGCGTAATTGCTTTGGGGTGAAAAAAAAAAAAAGTAAAAAAAAAAACAGTACTGCACATAGCAGAAGAACAGTCACAAAACTTTACAAACTTTACAAACTTTTCAAAATCAGTATTTACTACACTATAGACCTGTTCAACCAAGGAAACTTCCGGAAGGGGAATCATTTGATAAACAATGTATGACAGTTGTGGTAGTAATCTCTTTCATGAAGCCAGCTCTCTGCCTCAAATATAACCTCATCCCTGTACAAGGGACATTAGAGATTTTTTTCCCCCATTTTCTGTACTCCCACACTGAGGCGGATCTACGGGTGGGCCTGGATGGGCGTAGGCCGACCCAGATTGACAGCTTGCCCACCCTATCAGATTCAAGACCAAAAAATAACGAACTAACTAAATAAATGTTTTAATGTCCTTTTTCCAACGTTTATTTTATGCTCGTTTACAACCTCTCGGCTCGTTTACCGAGAGGTTTTTTTTTCTTTCATCATATCATTTTATGCATGTCTATCTAAAAAAATAAACAAAATGAAATAACAGGCCCATCCAGAATTTTTTAGGCCCACCCATTAGCCATGTTCTGTATCCGCCACTGCTCCCACATTGCCTGCTGGTCTACCCTGGGCTGGGCCCACCAAGAGAACCAGTTCCAATACATAATACTGTCAGACTTATTTTGGAGATATTGTTATTTTGAAGGAGGATTTTGTGGGGGAGAGGAAGTCTGGCTGCTGCCCTAAAGGTAACTTTACATATAAAAAAATCCCAATTGAACATCAACTTCTCACTCACACATTTGGCGACGTGCTCTGCAACAGTTGCCAGATTAAGCTACAGTAGTCCATGTGACTCATACAGTATGCAGCAGAAGATATTCTGCAACAAGGCCTCAGCAGGTTACCTGGAATTAGCCCCTTAATCACTAGTCCCACCTACTCTACACAATTTATTATTATGAACACAATTTATTTATTATGAACATCAGGCGGCTTAGCACTTGGAATTCCTCTGAATTATGAAGCATTGCAGACCTGCTAAATGGCATGTTCCAACCAGCAAGGACTTCTCGGTGGATGTAGAGAATCAAAGAGTGGGAGTGAGGAACGGCTGGAGAACAAAAGCTGTGTTTACCTAAATCCCACGTTCCCATTTGTAGACTGATTTCAGCTTTCCAAGCAAGATGAGTCTCATGAGCTTGCAAAGGCAATTAGAAGCCATATGCTGCATCTCTGGCTGTGTGTGTGTGTGTGTGTGTGTGTGTGTGTGTGTGTGTGTATTTGGGAGGAAGAAAAACACATGGAAAGACATGAAAATGATATTTTGCTTTATCTTGGGATTGTTGCATAGGCAATGCAGTGGGGGCATGCAAATTCTACCCACCTTATTCTTAGTACATTTGAGATTTCTCCTCCCTTCCAGGCTCAAACCTACATTTATGCCATAACTTCACAGTTTACATTATAATAATAATGTAGTTTTTATGACAGGAGGATAGGCTGTTATAAGGACACTAAAAGCATAAGCTAAACTGCTGCTGGGTCAGACAAGGTTGATATGTTCAGCCACAGAGAAGGTGAAATTAAGTGATAACTGGTATATATATTCTGGGATAAAGGTTCCCAATTTAATGAGGAGACCTCCAGAATGTTATTCATTTGCATGGAAAGCTATATGCAGAGTTTAAAGTTAGAAAAACTTGAAACAAAACTTGAAGCACAAATATTATGCGAGTCCCAATGCAAGAGGGAATAGCCCCATCCCAATAACATCATCCATAATATAATAATCTGGATGACATGTAACTGTTCAACTGTTTGAAATATTTTTTTTTTTTTTTTCGGTCACTTTCATTCTGTGGGTGTGTTGGTGAGTGCTGCATGTTAGGATGGGTTAGGGTAAAGGGGTGAATGGATTTCTCAGCAGGGATGCAAAACACAGTATAACACCGGCAGTTACTGAACTCCAACAGCTCCAGAGTGTGTATTTGTGGAGCAATGGGCCTACGAAGCAATGGGCCTTTGGAGCATTGAGACTTTGTTTTTGGAATAATAGACCATTGGGCTAATGAGCTTTCGGCCCAATGGGGCATTTTTCAGACTCTTGGGTTTCAGAATAATGGTCTGTGGGACCAATGATATGGCACAGACTAGTTGTCCAGGAAACCACTTTGTAAGGAAAGTTGGCCTCCAACTGTAACGTCAACCTCTAGTTTGATCAAGAAAGTGACATTTTATGAATCCAACACAATAACTCACCTGGGTGCAAACTGTGCGTTAATCTTAATTAATATTCATTTGGTCATGTTGTCGGACACATAGTTGTGTTCAGAGGGGGCATGTGGCCCATTCCTGCTTGGGTTTTAGTTTTGTTCAGTCTGCTGGGATGCCGTGTATCTCTGTTGCATGGATCCCAGGCACAATGTTTCACCATGTATTTTTAAAAAGCAACAGCAGAAACCCCTGAAAACATCTCAACATCTACAGAAACTTCATTTACATCTGTGGAGCAGAAGTGGTGTTTGTTCATGGGCCAGTGATTGGCTGAGTTCGCGCTCTGGGGAGCAGGACTTTGGATCAGTCAGCTGACTTCTGTTGATAATAATGGCTGTAATGATAATCATCCTCTGAAAGATAATATATCCTCTTACTAGTAGGCCACTGGATATATGAGAGGGATAAACAATTGCTTTTTGTAAACAGCTGTCATTTTTACCTTTTAACATTGTAAACTCAGATCCAAACATGACTAAAACATAAAGAGTTGGAAATCTCAGTGACACTTTTTACACGTTTTTACATTTTGATTTTTTTTTTTTTTTTTTTTAAATTACAAAAATTACAAAAAGGGTGGCCTATTAATTGATACACCCACAATTTGGCTCTTGCCAGGATGGAGATAACTTACACCATGAAACACCCAAAATTCTCCATTTAAACACAGTGCTAGTTAATCTACATTTTTATCTATGTTTTTTCACATTACTCTGCTTTTTATTGGATTTTTTTCTATTATTATTTCCATTTATTTATTCTATTTATTCTAAATCATTTATTTTGTTTTTTCCTTTTTCTTTCATTAATTAAACATTTTATATTGCTGTTTTCTCTCAGTGTTATGTTTTTAATGCAATACTTGAGACTGACTTTGAGCTGCAGTTTACAGATGAAAGGTGCTGTGCAAATAAAGTTACTACTACTAATAATAACAACAGTAATAATAATAATAACAATTATTGTACTACTACTACTACTACTGCTGCTGCTGCTGCTAATAATAATAACAACAATAATAATAATAATAATAACAATAATAATAATAATAATGATTAAGATAATAACATTATTATTGTTGTTGTTATTCTGCTGAGATAGACCACACTGACTATATCAAAGCCTTCATTAAAGACCAACATTGGCCCCATATCAATCTAACCAGAACCACTGCAAGTAACAATGTAAGGAAGCTGCTGGATTGCCTTCTGCTCCACTACATTCCTACAGTCCATACACCAGCAGGGGGCAGTGCAGCTCTAGCTCTATAAATCCTCATCAGAATCATGCAGAGTAGCAAGGGCTTGGCTCTGCTCAGAACTACTCAACATTTTACGTAAATGTGAGAGCCTTAATTAAGTCGTCCTGTCTTCTGCTTTGGCACTGGGCTCGCCGTGATGGAGAGCTGATTTCCTGAGGGATGCACTCCCATTCGTATCTCAGACTTCCCTCCCATTAGTCAAAGTTAAAGAGGTCTGGGGTTAATGAACTCAGTGCCTTGCTGTTTGATCTGTATTGTGATGAGAAGATGATGGAGCGTGCATGGACATGGTTAATTGGGTTAAGATGAGACACAGAATTGTGCCTTTATTTTTATTTTTATTTTTTTTCTAACTGGAAATGATAAAAAGGATTAAGAAAACTTTGCGTGTGTGTGTGTGTGTGTGTGTGTGTGTGTGTGTGTGTGTGTGTATGTTCAGTGGATCTTCAAATAGTATGAAATAGTATAAAAATTATCAGAGGGCTCTAAAGTATCAAAATATCTTAAATCTAGTATGAGTGGGTTTTTTTTCACCATGCATTATGGTGATGGTGATGGATGGGGACTCGGGGGCTGTGCAGGGGGCTCTTGTAGTCATGTCAAGAACATGAGGAGTTGTGTGGGGCTGTGTGGCTCAGGAGGTAGTGCAGTCGTCTGGTAAATGGAAGGTTCCTGGTTTGATCCCCAGCTCCTCCAGCGAGCATGTCCTTGAACAAGACATGGAACCCCTAACTGCCCCTGATGGGCAGCTTGGACCTTGCATTGGTAGCATCAGTGTGTGAATGTGAGGCAGATTAAAGTGCTTTGAGTTGTTGCTAGACTCGAAAAGCACTGTAGAAATGCAGTCCATCTTACCAAATATCAGAAACGTAGTTGAGAATGCAGCTTTGGAACAAGATATGTTGATTAGAAACATATTCATGATATGTCAGAAACAAATGTAATCCATGACAAAAGATGTTTCCCTCTAAATGTGATTAAGATTGCAGTTTAGTTCTATGGGAATGTAATTGTTAGGAAATGGGGTTGTTCACAGAGGTGGATGATGTATTTCTGCTTTTACATCAAACCCAATTCACGAGTGCTGTGATTGGGTTCTCACTTGTAATGAACATAGTGCGTAGCCAATCACATTTTAGAAAAGAAAAAAAAAATCAACAGCTGACTTCAAAGCTCTGGTTAAAAGTAACACATAACAACAACCCTGATAGAAATGTAGTGGAGTCAAAAATACAATATTTGTCTTTGCACTGTAGGAGTAAAAGTTGCAAGTTGCTAAAAAAAATTATTACAACAATGCTCAAGTACAGATACTCCAAAAAAAAAAAAAAAAAAAAAAAAAATTACTTCCGTAGATCAGTGCATGTAACTAGTTTTACATGCTACACTGTTAAACAACAAATTTTTATCAAGTGTTTCAAAGTGGATGAATTATCCCTTTAATGAATTCTCTGATAATTCACTAATGCAATCTTATATCTGCAGTGGTGAGGGGTGTGCGTGTTTCATTGTTCCATAAATGTTGTTACAAGCACTGTGGTGGAGACACCAATTTTTCTCAGTTTTTATTCAAGAAATTTGTCAGAGTTGATGATACTGAAGATTGGTCAAAACATTAGCTATCAAATTTATTGTATCGACAAATATCAGAACAAGCATTGGTCTTGAAAATCCCATATTTGAAAACATTCATGAAAATAGCTTGGTTATGTAAGTTAGTGCTGGTAAATGGGAGATAAATGTGGAAAGAGGTGAAATCTGCATTCATTCAAACAGTGCACACCTCAACCCCTCTCCTAACCTTACAACAGCACTCCTCTTCACTGTGGCTCTTTCAAATTTCCCTGGAGCCACTCATGTTGTATCTTTATTGCATCTACCAAACTCCCAACATGCTGCTCAACTGTACATATCATCTTCATTATACATCCATGTCACCTCCATCTGGGCTCACACCAGACCACCACCTGTTTCATATAGTGCACACACAAGAATATTTTACTATTACACTGTGCTGTATTATTCATTAGCTTAGCATGTGGCAGTTGGTGAATGACAGTACTTTCACTGGAGCAAGCCAGAGGTGCTATTGACGCTAATTACCTTGGACACGTAATGAGAGGAAATGTAAGGGGAGATGTCCTTTGGGAATGGGTGGGGTGAATCATATTTTTATACAGACAGATGACTACACACACACACACACACACACACACACACACACACAAGTGATTAGTTTGATGAGACCATGTGAGACCATGTGTGCATTATAAATGTGACCATTTGTAATGCACAACACTCATTACATGCAATCATGTATGATGAAGTGCATGGATGTGTAGCAAATAGGAATTTGGGGATTCTTATCACAAAACACATGTTCTTCACCCTCAGACTCTTCTGACACTCAGGGACCCAGGTATATGAGAGATATTAAGGGGATAGTCCACCCATTTTGAAAAAAAATATATTAGGTTCTCACCTCCCCACCCCAGCTGTTCTGTAGGACAGTAGTGGTGCTCTCTTCCTCTCATTGTTACTGGGTGCTGGATACTGGCTGGATGCTCCAAATGCTAACTGTTAGCCTCCTGCCATTCAGGTGGACTTCCCCCCAGCTAATATTCTTAATATAACCTTCTTAATCCACACAAACACATTTTAACATCACAAGTGTTACTTTCCCAAACTAAAATCCCCATAAAACTACAGAGTGCACATAGATGATAACTATATTTTTCTTGGTATCCACATACATAAAGATCCAGTAACTTCTGTACTTCCTGTATCACTCCATCAGAGGAGCAGTAGCCACAACAGAGACAGAAGTAGATTGCTTGAGTTTTCTATTGTGTGTTGTCTTGAATACATGTATGCAAGAAAGGAAGAAAGAAAGTAAACTCCAAACCTAATGCATTTTATTTCCAGTACAACTTGGTTGGTTGCAGGTTTCACTACTATTTATAAATAATATTGTGTTCACAAGTATCAGTGCAAAAAAAAGATACTGTTTTGATTAACTGGTTGATTGACTGACTGACTGACTGACTGACTGATTAATTGATTGATTAAAACAGAAATCAGTTGTGGTCAGCAACATTGATATCAGACTAAATTATGAGGCTATTTTTCAGGTTTACCCAATACAGATACAGAAAATTTTGTTGGTTTAGCAGATATAGACACAGATACGGGTGTACTTGCTCATTAATAACCACTAATAACCTTGGCTGGTGTCAAGTAACAGCATGAATCAGACAAGAAGGAATTTTAATGATGGGACAGTCAACTGAATGTCAGGATCAACTGATGTAAATTGAGCCACAACTACCTTTGCTCTGGCAGCCGAAGGATGGTTGAATGTTGCAACAAGACTGTACTTGGCCTGATTTTCTGTAAAGCTAAACAAAATATAAAAAACAGCAAGAGAATAACAAAGACGGTAAGCAAGCCAGACAGAGAGAGAGAGAGAGAGAAAGAAAGAAAAAAGGATAGATGTAGGGTTATCTGCAGTTATTTCCTCTGGGCTGGACAGGATGTGCAACATCTGCCACATGAGCAGAGGAAAGTCATTTGATCTCAGCTGCACCACTGCCTTTATGTGCCTACAACTACAGAATGTGACTGCATGAATCGAATAGGCTCTTCTACCCTTGTGTGTGTGTGTGTGTGTGTGTGTGTGTGTTTCTGCGTGCATGCACACCCACACACACATGTGGCTGTGGACAAGGCAACAGAGAATATTCCCTGGCAGCATGCAAGCCCAGAATAATCGGATGACAGCACATACAATATCTGTACCACATACTCGTTTTGTTACACCAGTTGGCTCATCCCAAGTATTTACTAGCCTTTGAAGGTCTGTCTCCATGGTTACAGACAATGCATCCTTGTTGGGAGTAGAGTAACTATCTGTGGTCTCACCAGGGATGATCACGCTCTCTGTCACTCTTTGCATTATCCCTGGAGCTTAATGCTCTCTTTTTCACAAGCCAGTCCACAATACTTAACACTGATACATCTCCTTGTATGCAGATGACATTGAATTATTTACTCACAATATCTCACTTTCTCTTCCTCCACTACTGAACATATTAAATTATTTTAGCACATTATTTGGATACAAGATCAGCAGAGTAAAATCTGCACAAATGTTTCTCAATGACCAACTCTTTTTTTTACACACAAACCAACATTCCAGATGTGGAAAAAATTCCTAGTGTGATGAGTAAAATAACAGCACCATGACTAATATTCTGCTACCCTGCAATTGTGATCCTGTCCATATCAGACTTGTGATGAACAGTACAGACAATTGCAGAGATAGCATAGAAAAGCCACAGAGTAATGAAAAAGTTGAGATTTGAAAGCTGATTTGAAAGCTAGTGAGTGAAACTATGAGTGAGGAAAATAAAGGATAATGAGGAGAGTAAAAAGGTATAGCCACAAGCCATAAAAACTGATGTGGGCATATCCTGCTAGTTTTGTAATGACTGGACAAACAACTTCTGATTTATAATCTGATTTGTGTTATGCCATGCCTAATTTGTATGTTTACTGCACCCCCTATTTATCAGTTTGAATGAAATTTTCAGGGTATGTTTCAAGCACTGATGTGGATATATCCTGCAAGTTCCTGTATCCTGTAACGACTGGAAAAACTATATCTGATTTATAGTCATATTTGTATTATGCACTTTTTAAAATTTATAGCTAGGTTTTGTGGCGATAGGGCAAACAATTTCTGACTTATAATCTGATTTGTCTTATGACACACCCATTTTTTTGCATTTATAGTGCCCTCTAGTGGTCCATTGGAATTGAACTTTCAGTGTATGTTTTGGGTACTTATGTGTACTTATGTTATATGATTTTCAAAAAATTCAAAATGGCTTAAAATCCAATATGGCGGATCTTGTTCTTGAGGCAAATATATAGAGTGAGGATTCGTGGATGTCTCTACCAAATTTTGTGTAAATTGAACTTATGGCGTAAGACTTATGAATTTTTAAAGGCCAAAATATTAACATTTAATTATAGCTCCCCATCAGGCCAACTGGGGTCAGATTTCTTGGGTAGCATTTGCACACAATTCCCAAACAAATTGGCAAAATTTCATGTCTCTACCATTTATCATCTCATGGGAATTTGTGATTTTTTTTCTGAAGAAGAAAAGTAACAACAACAATAATAATAATAAATCAGCAGGGAAAGAATTTGAAGAATTTGAAAGAATTTGAAATGAATTATGTTGACAGTGGCTGCTGAGTGGAGCTAAAAATGAGGATGTGTCTGTCTGTCTGTGCTTGTGCAAGTGCAAAGTCTCCTTGCCACTTTGTTGAATAAATCAATATTCCTTAATGCTTCTCTTCCCCCTCCTTACACTGGTTACATGTGGCTGCTCAATCAAAGCCATAGCTAATAAAATCAGCGACCCAATCAATGTCCTTCCCTCATCTATTGGATTGCATCAAAGCTTATTTGTGAGGTACATGAAGCACAACGTGAAAGCAATCAAGGAAACATGAGTAGCTTGATTACTTGGGTCCTAAAAAAAAAAAAAAAAAATCTGCCAGTCCCCATGAAATGACCTCACATGACTTCTACTTCCTATAAAACAGAGTATCTTAAATAGTGAGGTGTTCATAAATATTTCAGCCAATAAAACCTTCACAAGAAATAAAACCTTTAAACATCCACTCATCTGTTCAAATGAAATTGTATTTGTCTCCAAAACTGACATTCTATTGGTCTGACCTTGTGAATGATCCTTCCCTGCACTCTGTCCCGCCCAAACTTCCTGTTTCAACAGGCAATACAGAGAATCAAGAAAGTAAGAGTCCATTTTGTGAGGTCTTTAAATGGCTTTGTCAAGTGCAAAGAATACAGACTGCAAAAAGCAGGAAATGAAAAGATGAATGAGGAAACACATTATGCTGCTGGTGTACAACATATCAGCTAGATGCCAAACGTTTTTTTTTAGTACTTCCAGTGATGATAGTAGTGTATTGAGCAGCGTAGCTCGTTGTGTGTAAGGGGTAACATCATACAGATTGCATCAGAGAGTCCACCATATAAACCCTGTAGAGCAATGATAGCTTCCAAAACACACTACACAACACTGAAACGCTAAGCAAGCAAGTCATTTCATACATTTAAAATAAGTAATTAATCATGATCAATCCATGATTATCTTGTAATTAATGTGATTTTAAAAAATTATCACTTGATAGCTGTCCTTTTGATATAGACAAGAAGAATTGTAAAGTAAAGCTTCCTGTACTTTCCTGCTCTGTTGCTTTAGTTTCCAACTAACGTGACCATTTATAAGTGGTATTGATGGGAATCTTTCTTCCCACATGGGGTTTAATACTATTGCCAACACTGGATCGAAACTACAGGTGGATGAAATATTTTGCCGACACTGTCTTTAAAACCAACCATTTCTATTTGGACAAAAAATATTAAGACTTTCTGCAAGAATTTTACTTTTGTCTAGACAGAAAAAGCCTCTAAAACAGGATTTAGACCATGTGGCACTATAACTCTGTGTTGATGCATACTTGTGTTGAATCCAGTAAAAACAGCATCAAATTCAGGTTATGGGCCTGTATAGTCTACAATTATTATACTTTTTTTTTTTTTTTTTTTTTTTTTTTAAACAGACTTCATGTCATGATTGTGTTAAGGAATTAAGAGGTTTGTTGTTCTATTGGAAAATAGCAAGGCTATTGATGATTCCTACCAACAAGAATGTTATTTATTAAAAAAAACATATTGACCAATACATCATCTGATATTGATATCAGCCGAAAATGCAGGATAAGTGGGGCTTTATTATCACCCAAGAGAAACACTTCTGCCGAATGAGCAGCACAACCAAGCATTTCTTTAGTACAGCATTCTCCTAAGCTCAAGTGCTATAGCTGTGTTATAAGTTTTATTGCTGCACCTCTTTGGCGCTTGTTTAGTCTGTGAAGTCACTCTGGGATATATGAGAAAACAGATTAATGTCTTATAATAGTGTTTTCTTCTGTGGTGGTGCATTACTTTAAAAGAGTCACTGCTCTGCTTGAATAGTGCTTAAATCTTGTATTATACACACACACTTTGGTTGTGTGTTGGGTTGTATAGTTACCTGGATGCGGTATGAGTCACATGGTGGGGGAATATCTTCATTAGTCACTCCGTGCTCCCTTGGCCTGCTAATCCAGAACACATTATTTGTGTCTCTCCATTCACTGCCATAGAGCCATAAAACAGCCCCCAAAGTGCACATAAATGAACAGAGCAGACTGCCAGTATAAAAACCAACAAGTCCTGGTACCCATTTGTTGTGGAAACTAAACTAGTGCTTTTCTTGTTCTTTTCCTATTTGATTTGGAAACTAGATCCGGCAGGTAGTGTCTGCTGGAGACTTCTGCATAGTAACCTTGCGCAGGGAAGAAATAACCTGGGAGTGCTCACACACTGCCAACACTGTTCAGGGTTGGCTTTAAAACGGACCGTTTTACCTCCAGAAAATAACCAGCAGTTCCCTCCAGAATTACATTTTTGCTGAAGGGAAAAATCACTGAAACAGGATTTAGACATCAGTGACACAATAAATATGTCATGAAACAAACGACATGATATCCATCTTATCAGTTCACTGACTGGGCAGATTCCATTTTAAAGCCCAATATTAGCCCCATTTGTCAGTCTAACCCTAATGCACACATAGACAGGCACACACACACACACACACACAGACACACACACTGCTTCCCTCACTACCCAGTGGTAAATCCACTGAAGATTCTGTTATGTTTATCCATCCACTCAGCCTCACCCCTCCATTTTACAAACATCCATTCGTCACACAACTCAAAAGATCACTGTTTGCAACATTAACCCTATGTTCATCTCTTTGTCTGTCTGATTGTAGTAAAGGTAAGTGTTATTGACTGAATCCAGTGGTGGGTCTAAAGTGAATCATTAGCTTCTTAAACTAATGGATGTGTGGAATGACTTCATTAGCCTCTAACTGAGATTTTTCACCAACGGGCCAATTTGATCTCTCAAGTGTTGAGTTTCTCTCACTTATTGGGACAAACCACATACCCAGACGCACACATGCACACAAACACACACACGTGCACACGCACGCACGCACGCATGCACACACACACACACACACACACACACACACACACACACACACACACACACACACACACACACACACACACACACAGACAGCCAACAAAATTTCCCCATCTATTTTATTGACAGGGCGGCTTGTCAGACAATATTGCCAAAGCATTTTATATATTAAAAATATTATCAAGATGACATTAAGACGACAAAAAATGTTTGAAAATCTTGACAGCTTTAAAAACACTTGAAAGGTATAAAAATATTAGCTATTTTAACACTGAATGAAACCTAAAATTATTCTGTAACTCTTTGGAAATGCCACTGAGAGAAACCAGACTTGTCACTGGCAAGAAACTTTGTAAAAATGTTCAATTAAGAATTAAGATTTCCGTGAATAATACAGGCTTCAATGTCGATGTTGCTAAGAAAAGGATTCACAATGTCCCACAACTATCTCAGGCAAACTGCTGCAGGCTGGATAGGTTTTCTGACAAATAACTTGACATTAGTTCAAAGAAAGCTGCTTTTGTGCAGGTTAGCTTCAAAGAGTAAATTACCATAGTAACTGACCAAGAGTTAATCTAATCACGTTTCTTTGTACTGAAGTTAACCCTAAGTAAGCCTGCTTTCTGAAATACCCCTCAGTTGTTCAGATAACTGAGGGGTATTGCACTTTTCACTGCAATAGAGGATATGGCTTGAATGTTGGGACACTATTGGAAGTGGTATCAGATTTAACTGGTGCTCTGGATTAAGTGCCTCTCACTGGTAACTGCAGGTGTTCTCTGAAAAAAAAAGGGTTATTCAGGAGAACAGCATAATTGATGTGTCTGGAGAGAATGATGACATGTGCACATATATGTATATATATATATATGTGTGTGTGTGTGTGTGTGTGTGTGTGTGTGTGTGTGTGTATATATATATATACACATATACATATACATATAGATGACATACATACATACATACATACATATATATATATATATATATATATATATATATATATATATATATATATATATTTCTATCTTTATTTATTTATTTATTTATTTAGAGAGAGAGCGTGTGGAAAATGGCAGTAGTAGCAATATAATTCATGTAAGACAAAAACTAAATTAATAAACAACTATGGTATTCCTCAGAGGTTAGTCCTAGGCTCTCTCTCATTCTTTATCTATATGCTCTCTACCTCTTTCTATCTGCTAATATGCTATCTATATTATCTGTAGTTACAGCATTGGTTTCAATTCCAAATTCCAAGTTCCCAGTAGTATTTATCATTTGAAAGTTGATGTTTGTGTGTCTTTCCCATGGGAAGTGAACACTGGATCACTATCACTTTGTCTGTCCTCATCTAGATTCACACCATTTGATCCCATCAGTATTAACACATTGCTACACACTGACACACTTTTATTCAAAGCACACTACTGCAGTATCAGGCACTACTGTACACACACACACACATTCCCAAGACATTCACTCACGCACATCTGGTGTGCATGGCAACCAAGGCTACTGGAGAGAGAAAGACAGAAAGAGAAAGAGAGAGAGAGAGAGAGAGAGAGAGAGAGAGAGAGAGAGAGAGAGAGAGAGAGAGAGAGTGTAAGAGGGAGAGAGAGAGAGAGAGAGAGAGAGAGAGAGACAGAGTGTAAGAGGGAGAGAGACAGAGTGTAAGAGGGAGAGAGAGAGAGACAGAGAGACAGAGAGAGAGTGCAGCAAAGAAGAGACGTAGAGAGATGTTAGGTTAGGTTAACAAGAGTCATTACAGAGAGAGGGATGGGAAAAAAGAAGAAATTAGATTAAGAGCGAGGGAGAGAGACAAACGCACAGACAGTGGAGAGAGTGAGTGAGTGACTGAGAGAGAGAGGGAGAGAGAGAAAGAGAGCGAAAGAGCGGTAAAGAGTGCTTTGCGGTGTATTACTCCCTGCTTCATCTCTTTGGTGTCGGTTGTGTGACTCCGCGTCAGGCAGCATGGAACTGGAGCCTCAGAGATTCAGTATGTAACCATTTACTTTTTTTTTTTTTTTTTACTATATTCTGTTTTCCTCCATTCTAAAATGTTGCTGTGTTTGTCTGTGAAGCTGCATTTTGTCTTTTTTATTTCAGCTGAATTTTTGTTAATTTTCTAATTTCTTGGTTCACCAACATATTGGCATTAAAAGCCAGGTTATTGGAAGTCAGTACTGTCTACTCGGATTTGGCAGCTATGATGGAGTTGGCTTGGTTATTATTATTATTAATTGTACACTTGATTAATATTGCAGTGCTTGTCTAAGGCGAGCCCTTAACCTGAGTTCTAATGAGATATTCTGATCAAATTTCACCAAAGTGAGCATAAATGTGAGCATAAATATTATTCTGATCCTTTTACCATCCTATTATGGTGGTTCAGAGGCGTTGACAAGAATTAATTTCTGATGGTAAAACTGGATACTTTTTGGACAAGTTTTGAATAGAAAATAGTCAAATTGAAAAATGAAGAAAAAGCAGGCAAAAATAATTGCTGGTGACAACTTCAGTACATGTTGGTATCAGTATCAACCCTCAAAAACCCAGATCAATGGCCCCCTTAATGAGAATACCTGTTGAATGCAGAGATATGGTGCTGCTTGAATTTGATAGGGCTTTTTCAAGTAGATCTTTTTCATTTTTCCCCCTTCCTTCTGTTCACATCACTGTCGGGTTTTATGTGTCATTCTGCAGAGTTTTTAACCACCTTGATTTCTTTGATGCTGTTGGGGAGGGTGGCGAGGGGGTGATGGAGAGGCAGGGATGGGTCCCTTGTGGAGACAAGCAGGAGGCGTCTCTACAGGAATACAGCTGAAATGTAAAGTAAATGAGCTTCATTCCAAAATTCCAATTTTTGATGATTATTGACAGGTGAATTTCAGGTAGCCATTTTTTTAAAGAGACATATAGCCTTGGGGGATTTAAAAAAAAAAAAAAAAAAAAAAAAAAAGCTGTCTAGATTTTAGTTGTCTGTAGACCAAAGAGTCTCCACCATCTAAAAAGGTGATATAAGTCATGAAAGTAGGGTACATCATGCTGGAATATCATTTAAACATGAAATTATGAATATTTTCAGTAAAATGTTGGAATGACAGCCTTGTTTGAGTTTTGCATGGGAAGAGCCAGAGGGAAGGATGAAGATGGATTTGGAAATGGCAGTGTTTGGCCGCTCCATTTGATGTGATATGAAAGAGCTTTAATATTAGATCACTAAAGCTCTCTGATGAGATGATGGGAGAGTAATGGAGAGGAACGCTTAAGGTTAGTAAGAAAAGACAGACAGAAAGAAAGCAATTTGATTAATGGATTGATAAATGGATTAATGAGCAAAAGAACAAATTGGGTAGATGGGTGAGGAAACACAAGAAAAAGACTGGACATGGATTCTGGTGTTAGCGGAGCTCTCCATTCAGAGGCTGCACTGGGAAATGTAAGGTGGTGGCATGTGTTGTTGCGGCACTGATTTATCTCAATTAGTTGGTTTAGCGAAGATAGCAGTGAGGCTAACTTTAGACTGTAATGTTTGAGATGCACACACACACACACACACACACACACACACACACACACAGGAAATAGCAGGTGGGTTGTCAGTTTCCCTGCAGAGACTAAAGAGTAAAGCTGCAGAGAGTAAAATTACTGAGGGAATCAAGCATAATCTGCTCCTCTGTTTCCATATGTTCTGTTTTTAGATGAGCACCCAGGGACAAGTTGTAGTTAGAATCACACAAATCATATGAGAAGTAGAAGAGACACTCCCTGACTGGCATTGTAACTGTCAAGGGCCAACAAAAATGGTGTCAAAAGACACATTTCTCCATAAATTGCTCTTAAAATCTATGGCTGTAGAGCATCCATTGCAATTGCAACGTTTCTTGTAGCTTTTCAGCCTTTAAAATGAAGATAAACAAGACTAAGGGCTCTATGTTGATGATGGTAGCATTAACAAAGGCATTAAAACCTGGTGATATTGTCTCGGAGGTGTTTTTGTCATTTTTATAACTGCTGTTATCTTGGTGTTAAGTGCTATTCTGGTGTCATCTGGGAAAAGGGATTGGAACAGGAGTTAACACCACAAGTATATGCTGACAGGTGGAGGTTTGTCGAACTTCGATAAAGCTCAATCAAAGCAGCTGCTTTCCGCCCCTTTAAAAGCTTCTAGTGGAAGAGAAACCGGTGTTCTTGTGGCGCAGTTGCAGTCCATTGACAATATATAGCACCCCAATATAACTGTCCAGCAGCCAACCATGAATATATACTGCACGGATATGCTGATAGTGTGTCCCTTTGTTGAGATAGATTCCTGTTTCTGTAGATGGTTAAAGCTGGGTTGCTGTGTTCTCTGTCTGTTATAATTTCCATCATTTTGTTGGTTGTGTACTTTGCTTTCCTCAAATTGTTTTGCTTAAAGGACAGTACCAGTGATTTCAGTGTTTGGCCCTTTTACTACAATTTCCCTGCATTTTACATTGCAACAAACCATTTTGCAAATTCAGCAGGGCTACTGAAGATTTCACAGCATATAATCAAAATAATATTCTGCTTCTGAGGCCAACAAAGTCATCACCATTCATAAACCATAGAAGAGTTAATTGGCTGTGTAAAGGAAGTGTTTCCACTGGGACTATTTCCAGTGAAGGGACCATTTCCCATTACCCAATTTCAGCTCATCAAAAGACAGAGTACTAGTCTTTTTAGTGTTTTTTTTTTCATGATGTTACAAACTGACAGCTCCCCATAATAACTCTGAGAGAAGTAACCTATTTATTTTAATTTCCAGCGAGACATGGAAATTGGAGTTTTCTTAAATTCACCCACAAATGCACACTTGTTTCCTGTTGACACAGGAAATACAAAGTTTTCGGTGTTTCATCCTAAATTTTATTGTTGTCACACTAGAATGGAATTTAGACCAAGAAACAAGGTAAACTAAGTCCATGACCAGGCCCGTTGCAACAAGGCAAGCAAACCAAGCAATTGCCTGGGACCCCAAGCTGGCCGGGGGCCCCCAGACAGCGACTGGTTATGAACTAAATGCAACAACAAACTTTGTGAGTGCCCCTTTAAATTCTGTGATGCTCAATGCAGGATGAAATTGCAACGACACTGGTATCAGAATTCCCCTCAAGGGGGCCCCTCCTCACTAGTTGCTGAGAGTAGCCTGCCACTGGCTATACTACCCCAGCCAAGTTTGTGATTTCTGCAGCCACAAAAAATGAAAAAGTTTTATTTTGCTGTGGTCCAGGGGTGTCAGCAGCAGGGGGGTGGGGGTGTGTGGTGGGGGCTGCTCCAAGTCGATTTTGCTTGGGGCCCCCAAATTCCTTGAGATAACCCTGTCCATGACACTACTGCTACTACTACTACTACTACTACTACTACTACCAGTACTATTACCATTACTACTACTACCAATACTGATAATACTAATAACAAACATAATCATGCACATATCTGTGGAGTCTGACAAGAGCTTCCCAGAGACCAGCAGAGTTGTGGCAGTGGAGGTCCTGACCAGGACATCATGTCTCTTAGCACATATTGTTTTTATTGGAAAAACAAGTAATAATATTGTTTGCTAGTGATGTCTTTATGTATTTTCTTTCTCAGTAGTTTCCAGTTGTTGTACAACTGCAACAACACTTGTGTGTTGGTTTGACTGTTGCTTGTAAAATATTGTTATATTGCTGGTGTATTACTTTTTGTATTGGTTTGGTTAAAACAGAAGCTATAAAAACTATTCATGCCTCTTGAATTTCCATAAATTTCACATACAGTTATTTGGGAGTTTTGTTGTACCCACGAAAATAACTAAAATTCAAATAGCAGAAATGCAAGAAATGTATGAATAAAACCGCAGCATCTACTTTTCCTTTATTCTTGATTATGTTGTACCACTAGCATAAACATGCACAACATGTTACTCATTTTTTATTCATGCATTTTATCCATTATTTATCTTTTGGTAATAGTAAGACATTATGAAAACATTTTTTCCTGTCACAATTACACAATTTTACCTTTATAGCCAGTAGTCTGTTGATATATTTCAGTGGTATTTTAGCTGAGAACAGTATCTCAGGTTTTAAAGAAAACTCTCATTCTTCTATCTCTTTATGTACATAGTTATGCATTATATAAAAATATAAGAAGGAAAAGTGTGCTGATAATGGATCATTTGCACTGTTACATATAATGGTTTAGGATGATTGTTGATTTTGTTTATGATTAGAAACCACAGCAACTGTAATCAAAACAAGTAATCATCTCATCTATAAGTGACCTAGCTGTCACACACATATACACACACACAGCTGTCTTACACAGTTGCATGGATCTCATTGGAAAGACTGCCACATTCAAAATGAATGCAATTCTCAGGAAAAGTGTCAGGAGCTGTCATGGTTAAGAGTGTCATTTAGCGGAAAATTAAAATCACTCAGTGTGTGTTGATAAGGTGTTATTGTTTTGGCAAAGCAGCAGGCATGGTGGGATTTCAGCACCACAGCTGCTGGACAGCTCCCCTCTCTCCTCACTTGTGTGACTTTGCTTGTGTTTGGATGGGCTTTGTGTTATTGGGTTTTGTATGCTATCACTGTTTTTAGCATGTATTCTTTTGACGTATTCTTTCGACATATTCTTTAGACGTATTCGTAAATGCTATTTTATTGTTATGGACTCATGGAAGAATAGCCAAGCAGAGCTAAAAAAAAAAACAAAAAAACAAAAAACAAAACAAAACAAAAACCAATGAGCAAACAGACATACACAGATATCCATAAAATAACATTTACACAGAATTACATACATCTACATGTGTCTATATCAAGGTTATTATCATTAACAAAACAAAAACTAGATGCAAAAAACTAGATGCAAACAAACATTTTGTTAACTGAAATAAAAATTAACAATAAGTTAAGGGTAGAACTATTTTCTTATGTTCAGTAAAGAAAACAAATGATAGCAAACCCATGCAGTCTACCTCTGTCTCTGTGGTAGCTGCTGCTGCTCTGGTATGGAGCGATACAGGATGTGCAGAGGTAATACATGCTTGATAAAGATGATTAGCAAATTAGAAAAAAAAAAAAATTAAAGAAAATTACAAGAAAATTAGAAGAAAGAGTAGGACACAAGGCATCCTAACCCTAACCCTAATCCTAAACCCTAGACTTTTGAATCATAGAATTGTATGGTATGGCCTTTTTAATTGATGTATTTTATATTGTACTGCAATGTTGCGAGTGGGTGGAGGTTTTATGCTATATAATGCAATATTAGATTGTTGAATTGTATGCTTTGTATATTTTGTATTGCACTCCAATGTTGTGGAAGAGCCCAACCGGGGACTGGAGTTGAGCATTAGCTCTAGCTATAAACTCTATATGCATCACATCAGCTGCAAGCCTGTAACTATGTTTGACTGCATTGTCCCTGTCAAATACATAAATAAATAAATAAACGAGGAGGAGCACTCCTCCTAGTTTATTTATTTATTTATTTATTATCCTTTGAAAAAGAATGACATAACTATTTTATGAGAGGCGCAACTGCAAACTGAAACAAATGATAATGTAAAATATTGTGTTTTTTCTAACAGAAAAAAGGCACACTGATTCTACATTAACACCACATGAATAAATATCCAACCACTAATGATGCCGATTTTTCCCTCTTGGGATATAGGATTGTTTATGTGCATGTTTATCTACATATTGGTTTGTAAATTATTTAATTACCTGTCTAGGTTGCCATTTAATGAATGGTCACCTGTTTTCAGTTCCTGTTACACTGTTGCACCTTTGCTGTTGAAAACCATCTCAAAGTATTGATGGTTTTCATTTCTGCAGAGGGCAGACGATCGTCACATAGATGTACTAACAGCTTCACAGAAAAGCTCAGTCACGTAAATGATGCCATCTCAATCCAACTGGTATTTTTAATAAATCTGCCTCATCCACTGTCTGTAGAACCCATCTGTGCTGCTGCTGTTACCTCCCTGCAGCCTCCTGGGGTAACTCAACAGTTTAGGATAGCTCTGCAGCTCCCTCAGTTACAGGCTGAGCACTTATATTCCTAAAATTAGGACCAAATGTATGTATCATTTTTGGGCACTTATGAGAACTGTTGGACACTTATGACAGATTTCCTACACTGAGAGACTAGATAACTATGGGTGCAGGATTCTCCTTCCATGTGTGAAAATGTCAGTGCGTCACGGCTCGAAGTGCACAGCTTTTTCAGGGATGAGCTGATTTAATTGGTCAAGACTGAGGCCGGCTACTAATATGTACTCTTCCTAATCCAGTTCCATTCACCACTGCCCCTCTGGTGCACCTCCACTGCCCTCGACTTTGGTCAAGAAGTTAAATCTGTTGGTCACGCACAAGTGAGTTTGTGCCGCTTGCCTCTGTCCATGCCTTGATTCATGAAACAGAGCCCACTGCGACAAAGAAGGAAATACTGGCACAAAGACAAAAGGCAGTGAGACGGGGACAGTTTTATACATACGATCCACATATACAGTATTATGTCCTAGTTTTCCCATCCCTGTGCGGATTCATATCTAGAGCAGATACCTGCAGTGCAGTATGGCTCAGTGTCCTGACCTTTTCTGCAGCAAGAGGAAAAGAGCTTATTTAAAAACAGGCGTGAAGCTTGAAACATTTCCAGTGATAGTTTGAGGCTCAAATAATTTTGCCATCATCTTTTAAGAACACTGAGATAGCGAAATGGTAAAACTACATATTTAGAAGTGGTTGTGCCCATGTAATGTGCTCCTTTGTATCTTCAACATTATATACTCTTAAAGGGGAACTTAACCTGTCTTGAAAAATGTGATATTATTTCACCTCCATCTCATTATTTACACAATGAGAAGACAATAATACTGACAGCAGGAGTAATTACTGAAAAGTTGATCCTGCCAGCTAAGGATAGTGACAGGGATGACTGTTTCTTACATAACTTCTTACGTACCATAACTGTGATGAAACAGGTCTTCTTTATACAATTTGTTTTCCCTTTATTGGCCTTTCTGCTTTGTTTGACAGTCACAGTAGAGAGAGACGGGAAAGGCAGGAGAGAGAGAGGGGATGACATGCAGCAAATGGCCTGAGGTTGGATTTGAACCCAGGATGCTGTGATCAGAATACATACACACACACACACACACACACACACACACGGTGCACTCTCTGAACTGGTGAGCTACCAGGGTGCCCCTTAGAAACAGGTCTTTATATTAATGGATCACCTGTACCCAAGTATGTAAAGGTGTCCCCGGTTACTTTAAAGGGAATGCCTTGTAAAGTCCTTTGGCCTGCTGAGCTGTTGACAGGGAATAGCACACTTTTTGTCATTACCAAAATCACCAAAACAGTTACCAGAAAATTGCTATTGTACATATACATATACATATGCATATGCAGTGAGGTTCTTAAGTATTTGGATAGGAACACAATTTTCACAATTTTGTCCTTGTACACCACCACAGTGGATTTGAAATGGAGTAATCAAGACGTGATTGAAGTGCAGACTTCCAGCTTTAATTTATGGAGATGAACAAAAATATGGTAATAACTGTTTAGGAATTATGAATATTGTGTCATTGTCCAAACCTAACTGTACATATATATTGTTTAGTCCAGTTTGTGCAATATATTAGTTTCTTTGTCTCCATGTCATGCACAATATCTCACATACCACTGGTTGGATTTTTGATGAAAACTGAAGGAATGACGCATCTCGTTACTACGGTCCTGCTTTTTCAGAAATACACTGATTGGCCTGAGGGGAATGTTACAGATAAGGTGAATTTTTTTTTTTTCTTCTGATTGGTTCAGATGGGTACCTCATCAGTCACAAAGTCACATTTGCAGTTGCCTTATTAAAATTTGTAGTGGTGAGGGAGAGAAGCCTTGTTTTTTTTTCTTTGTTTTTTGCTTCTCATTCCCTCCCCGTTGTCTGTCTGCAACCCCTGAGGCTTTGCTCTTCTTTTTTCCTGCTTACTCTTTAGCATTCTGTTTTCTCTTCCCTCTCGCTCCATCTCCCACATCTTCTCTCTTTCCCTGACACTCGCATCAAGCACAACAGAGTCTCCCACAGCACTGAAACTTTAATAATGACAGTTGAAGGAGCTGAGGACTGTTTTGAATGTAACCGCTCTCTCTTTGTTTGTAAGGATACTGTTACGTCGGGGGGCCTTTCGCAATTAGCTTTTCACATCAATCTTTATATCTCTTCCACTTGACAACAGGCTGCAAAACTCATTTTCCGTCATGGAGCGGAGCGTTGCAGTCTGTGGGATAAAGGCTGATCAAACGTCAAAGCAGGTCTGAAGGCTGTTGCCTAATTAGGGGCAAGTGCCAGGGAATCCAGGTGGAATTACTGATGATTGTGTTCAATCAAGAGCAGATTTCAAATGACATGTAATGATGAGAAACAGAATGAAGTTTCATTATTTCCCCCTGCTTGTGCTTTTTACTTTTGCTTGGAAACATGATGGGTTCATATCCTCTTTGATCTTTGTGGTGTCACTGGCTATGTGAAGAAAGGACATGTTTGTTGGGGTTTTGTTACCTGGGACAAACTCTATCAAACTACTCTACTCTAACAAACGTGTGAGCGTGTGTGTGTGTCTGTCTGTCTGTCTGTGTATGTGTGTGTGTGAACGAGAGGGAGACAGAGTGAGTATGTGTGTGAGTTTTAAAAAACAGCTGACAATTTGGCATCTATTTTTCATGATATATAGTGTTTTTCTGTATTCTTTTTACGTTTGTGTGTGCATGTGCATGTGTGTGTGTGTGTGTGTGTGCGCGCGCGTGTATGTGTAACTAAAACTTGGCAACAAGGCATCTATATTTTATGATTTAGGGTTTTTGGTGTAATAAAAAATCTTTGCAAAAGTGTTTCATATTATCAGCAACTTTTTCAGAATAAGAAAAGCATATTTAAAACAATTCACAATGTAATGAAAAATACTAAGAACAATCAAGGAGGATACAATGATTTTAGATAAATAATAATAATAAAGATTTTAGATATCTTATTGCATTTAGATATTTTAGATATTTAATATGGACAGATATATTTAATGTAGATTATAGACAATTCATTTAATATACTTAAAGATGTATTTCGACTAGGTGCACCACAGAGAACTGTATATAACAGTTGAGAGTATAGATAGGGTTAAACATCTATTTCCTATTTCCACCATGTAAGGATGAACTCCTGAGGTTCTTAATTTAAATGTCTGAGGAACCTTTACTGAGTTTTTGCCACTTTATTTATCTTCCTTGCGATGCTTCATAGGAATTTGCATATGTGTGTTAGTGATACATGTATTCATGTATTTATGTTCAACAACTTTTGAGGTTTTTTTTTTTTTGTCCAAAGATAAGGTACAAAAAGAAATGTCCACACTCATATCCATGTCTGACCATAACATAGGACTAACATGGGACTAATAGGACCACAGCAGCCATTTGCTACAGTTTCCTTACATTTTACATTGCAACAAGCCTTACTGCAAATCATGCAGGGCTACTAAATATTTCACAACATATATTCAAAATTGATCCAAGTTTAGAAATTACGATTTTTGGTTGAAACAGCCGTCTTATAATGCCTCTGTGGCTAACAAAGTTATCTTCCGATTTCAAAGTCATCAAAAAACAAAAGTGCTGCTGCTTTTAGGAAAACTAACATGAACAACTTCAATTTGGCGATGGAATACTGGTGTGAAGAAAGTTCATTTTCATATTGCTTGGATCTTGTCCTGTCCATTCAGCTGGCTCCTCAGGGCCTGCCTGGTTGTGGCTGACCTCCTTGCATCCTCATGGTTTCCATTTGTCTGCGGGATTCCAAGGTATTTGTAGCTGTCCTGCACGTTTGCTGTGCTGCCTTTAGTTCATCCCCTTCAGTTGTGACCATCTTGCCCCTCTTTGATACCATCCTACCACACATGTCCAGTCTGAATGACATTCTGATGTCATTGCTGTTCCGATGTCTCGCTCATTCGTGGCGTACAGTTTGATGTCATCCCTATAGAGGGGGTGGCTTTACATCGAAAGCACTCAGAAGAGCACATACCTCTGCCAACATTATGCAGTTGCCAAGATGTGCGAATGCAACATGTTGGATGTTTACCAAAAGTTAATCCCGTCTACAGCCACGCCCCTCTTTGAGCAGTTAGTGTGAAAAGTGAATCAGTTATTCCTTGCTCCATGACCAACCTTTCCACCAAATTTAATGCAAATCTGTTCATAACTTTTAACAAACAGACAAACAAATAGACAAATTAAATTGGGCAAAACCATAACCCCTGTCCAACTCTATTAGCAGAGGTAACAACAAATGAATGAATGAATGAATGAACAAATGAAAGCACTAAAAAGAAAAAAGAAAAAAGAAATGCTCAGTCATGAGCTGACTGGACAAATATTGTATCCAAGTGACTATATGCTGTGAAAAGGACAGCTAAAGAGAATTTTCTCTGAAAGAAGAGCACAGAGTTGAGGGGTAGATTTGTGTGGAGGCACAGACTCCCAAATCCCCCTCAACCTGGCCTGTGAATCCCTGAATGATCCTTTCATTTTTCATGAAATTGAGCAGATCCAACATCATTACGTACTTCTCTACTTCATTTGAATCACACAAGCAGAGTAGAGCTGGAAAGAAAGTTTATTTGTCATCTGTTTGCCAGTTTTCTATCTCCTTCAGTGGCCGGTTCCCTATTTCTGTATAAGAGGGAAAGAGAATGACCCACAGCCTCCACAGTTTGGCAGCAGTCATTTTTCAGCCCACTTCTGAAGTGTCACAAACAGCTTTCCAAAACTTCTCTCTGCAGGGAGAAGAAGGAAACAGCTCGTCTTTCATCGTGCCATCTTTGCCATTGTGTCTTTGCTTCTTTCTCCCCTTTGAATATAAACCTAAGTAAAACAGAAGAAATCTCCCACAAACCCTTCCTCTGGCTCCATCCCATTTTCGACACACTCAGAGATACAAAGATTTTGCCTGCTTGGAGTCTGCCACAAACACCCCTTCAAGCTATCCCTACAATTAAACACCGATAGAAACTGTGTGGCATCTGCATTCCACTGGGCTTTAGCTGATGAAAGCAAACAGCATTTGTTCCTGTCCATCACAATATACAGGAGCATAGTCCTGTTTCTTCACCCCATTTGTCAGAATTCACATACCCATTCAGGGATTACAAAGGACTTTCAAGAAAAGCTTGTTGCTGTTTGGAATCCTGGTGTAGAGAATACAGAGCAGAGTGCCACCTGTCAAGGGTTCGAAGTGTAGTGTGTTGTTGGTTTGTCAGCAGAGCTGCCACCCACAGTTCAATTCCTGACTTAAGTGGAAGCTCACATGTCTTTTTCCTATCTTAATCCTAGCATCCTTCAGTTTCCTCTTCTTTCAGCAGTCACAAAGTTTGGAAAGCAGGAGATACTGTGAGGATAGGTATGTTACATGTCACCGTGTCAAACCACATTCAGTCTGACAAATGAAATCCTCAGCAGTGTGGCATGTTGCAATGCAAAACCACACAACCACTACAGTGCACAAGACAGGCCTGATTTATTCCAGTGCTATAAATGTAACCTGTGTTTATATCACAAATGCAAAAGCAAATCTTGTATAGCTTTTAACAAGGAGGCCAAGGAGTTCTCCCTACTGCCCCTAGGGCGGCGCTATCGGGGGCCCTCAAGGAAAACCAACAGATATGCCAACTCTTTTATTCCATCTGCCATCAGCCTATTGAACAGAGGTAGCCTTAATTGAGTTTTTTTTTGTTTGTTTGTTTGTTTGTTTTTTTGACTTTTTGACTTTTTGACTTTTATGGAATAATATTGTAAGTACTGTATGGTCCCTGCACCCCAGAATTTGCACTGAGCGCCTATTTGCCCTTTTGCACATGTAATGTTACAATGTGTTTTAGTGGGTTGTCTACTCAGTTGTTTATTGTTGTATGTATTTTATGTTGCTGTAGAAACCGAATTGCCCCTCGGGGACTAATAAAGCAATCTGAATCTGAATCTGAATAACAGGAGTGGACCACTGAAAGGGCTTTCCACAAGGACATGGGGTGTATTTGTGCCCTGCCTTTAAATATTTTAAGCGAAACTGCTCTGTCATGAACGTGTTGCAGCTGCAGGAGATATCGTGACACAGGGCCGTGCAGAGACATCTGGAGGGGCAGGTGCTCAAAGTTAAAAGGGGGCACATGGAACACAAATTTGAAACACCATACAGAAACGTACCTTACAATATAACTGGTTGAACTGTAGCAACGTTTGCTACAATTATTCCTAGTGCGGATAATGAAGTAAAAAATAATTGAATGATGTATTTAAATATTTTTATGATTTTATTCAGTTTGACTATCCAAAGTTCTAAAAGTTATATATTTTGTATGCATATTATATTTGTGTGTAAATGTTATAAACAAACAAGTAATGATACAAAAATGAGAGATTGAGAAAATCACAATTCAAATTCTTCTAATTGTTGGAACATAATTTTGACATAGTTTGAAAGCCCAAAGCCTTACCTTTCTCATAATACCTTTTATTTTCTGCTTGGACTTACTGTCATTGAGATAAAAGCATTTGTTTGACTACTACTTTTAAGCAATTCTCTCCCAAGCACCACTGTCACTCGTGCTGTGTGCTTTATAGAACCTCATTTCTCTCTCAGTCCACACAAGCCAAGAGCGACAACACTATGCAACCTACAAACAGCATAGGGCTGTTGGTTCAGCGCATGTCCAGGCGGTTGCAAGGCAAGCACATCAAAACTTCTTCAGAAACTTTACAAAGTCTAGTTGTTATTGTTGTTGTATTTATACTGTAATAGTCCAAAATTATGTGAATATGCATAGTGCATTGTTTTAGTGAAATAATATAGTCTATGCCTCATTGCCTCTAGAAACATAGAAAAACACTGCTTGAGAGTAAAATAATACATGACATCTCTCTAATGCACTTTGCCCATAATAAGAGAACCATACAGAAACCTGACATACTTTTTCCCCACAGCCCGCTGTGTGGTTAACTTACTCACTCACTCGTCTGACTCTGCACACAGACGACACAGAGGATGCTCATTGCTCACTTCACTTCGTCAGTCATCTTGCAAGAATACACCGTGCACAAACGAATACCGCTGCAAAACCGACTCACCGGACCAGCTGTTTACTCCCTTGGGTCTTCGGTTTCGCGAGACTAGCAGTGGCCGTCTCTAGCTGCTTAGCAGCGCTTAGCTACATGGCACGTCTGGGCACGTCAGGGCAGTGAGGGCAGAGTGAGGGCACGTCGCGGATCATGTGACCGACAAAGGTAGATCTCAATTATTATTATTTTGTTTTATTTCTTATTATTTTGGGCCACAGACAGACTTTCACACACGCACTTACAAAAAAAAAAAAAAAAAAAAAATGACTTTGACAAAAGGGCACTTTGGTCATCAAGGGGCAAAGGGGCAGGTGCTCCAGCACCCTCCGCCCCCCCTCTGCACGTGCCAGTCGTGACATATCATAGCTGATTATCTGACAATACATTGCATATTGCAGAATGGCCTGTACCATGATGCCATCTTGTTATCGTGGATAAAATACTGTGATCGTATTATGAGGTAGATTCCGATCCCTACCCTTGAAGTGAATTCCCTCCGCAGATTTCTGTACAAAGATGGAAATGACCTCTGCTGTGTCTGCCTGTGTGTCTGTGAGCAAGATATCTCAAAAAGTTCTGAACAGATTTACATGAAACAGGAAGCGTTGATTACATTTTCACAATAGCTGGCCAAAAGATACAAAGAGGATGAATGAAAACGCAACTATGACCACAGTTTGCCTGATTCACCTGGTCATCATGCAGGGGATTAGATGCAGAAGTGCCATAGACTCCAATGTTAAATCTGTTCATATGAAATGACATATAGGTCACACTTCCATAATCTCAAGCCTTTATTAAAAGACTTCAAATGCATGTGAGTATAGGTGGTTAACTAATGTGTGGGTATCAGATCGGACCAGCTGACACATATTGCACTACTGGGTGAAGGCAAACACCGGATCTGTGTCCTGGGTGGAGGTCTGTGCTCTGCTGACCACATTTCCCTGGCATTCCCTCAGAAAATGAACAGGCCAAATTGATTGCACCAAAAACATGATCAGAGTGCCCACAGAACAGCATTCAAGCCTCAACAGAATTTGAGGCTTGTAAAAATGCACAAGATTAAAAGGTATTCAAGTTATCAATGTGCTCAGCTGGAAATCATTTTTAGCTACTCTGTCAACTCCGATACTTTTGTGAAATGTACAACTTCCCTGACATAATTTCAGGATAATTTTAGGACAAAACTGCAAGTAGATTTGAAGTGAAAAATTTTGCATTCTAAATGTGTATGCAAAATGAGGCAGTGGGTGTGGGGTGAAGAGCGCAGAGTGTCTGCAACAGCACAAGACTCATCGCCTGGGGCTGTAAAGCTTTGCAAAGGCATTTTTGGCTGGAAGGCTTAGCAAAACTTAAAGGACCATACCAGAGATTTAGCATGTTTAGCATACTCTGTCTAGAAATGGAGAAATCTCTATCTGGATGTGTGTGTGTGGCTCAATGATCTCTGCCACTGTATGTCCAATCAGCTTCAGACTTGGCAGGTGTGTTGCTGAGGACCAGCCACAGTGCAGTTGCCAGTCTGAGTATTTATGGTTCAAAAGCTGCACACCTTGCTGACTTTTATAATGCTATTTGTAATGTGATGTTGCTGGACTACGAGAGGTGGAACTCGAG
Source organism: Myripristis murdjan (assembly GCF_902150065.1). NCBI lineage: Eukaryota > Metazoa > Chordata > Actinopteri > Holocentriformes > Holocentridae > Myripristis > Myripristis murdjan. The sequence continues at coordinate 34,245,470 of NC_043986.1, read as the reverse complement.
GGCAGAGCAGCCCCCTGACAGTCTGCAGCGCTGTCACCCACAGACTATGATTAGAGCATAAACATTCTTTTCGACATATTAGTTTTCCGTCTGTTTAATATAACACCGTGTGTACGCATTGTTGTGTTTTATGAAACTCAGTCATTGAGGATTTGCAGGTATATGATGCACAAGCCTTTTTACACTCCCACAATTTGCCATAACTGCATGAAGACACAACCAGACATTTTTATATCAGTTATCTGCCTGCTCCTCCAGTCTTTACATCTGTCATTTAACCAAAAGGGAAATAACAAGTGCCATTTCACCAACTGTGTTGTGTTCTCCAGCAGTCACAACAGCTGTCATTTTACACGGCTGTGCAACTTTTTATTCAGTTCATATGATTAATTCATCACAGGGACCAAAACCCATCCATCACCCCACCTAAGGTCCTCCTAGGTCTTTGTCACTCTTTACACTATGTAGTTACAAATGTATTTTTGATACATCACAAACGTAATCTGTGACTAAAATGCATTTCCCCTTGAAATGTAATTGAGAATGCAATTTAGTTCTATGGAAACACAATTTTTAGGAGACGGCTGGAAATCTTTCAGCCTCTGAGAATCTAAACCTATTCAGTTACCTTTATGTTTCAGTGCCTAAATTGTGCCTAAACCCAAGTAACTTGTTTAATTTGTTATTGTGATATTGGTCTTACATTTCATTTTGAGTGGCATTTTAAAAAATTAGAATTGTACCTTATCTAAACCTGCAGGTATGCTATGAAACAAACAGTGGAGCTGCTCTGTTCCTTGGCGTGGGCCTACGTCAGATGATTAGAAGCTACATCTCTCTCAGAATCTGACACATGAATATCCATCAATGCAGACTACATGTCAAAAAATTGCTTTCATCCTAACCCTCCTACGTGCCATATAGTTCACTGACAACACTGCACATGGGGAATCTCCAGTGAGAAATACAACCATTGCTCAAAATGCAGTCAGCATAAGTGCCTGGAGATCAAATCCTATGGGGCGAAGCTCCTTCCATGAAGAAATAGTTCCATTCAAGAGGAGCCTGTGGCCCACTTGCCAGGAGCGTGACTCATAATATTAGAAATAGTGCTTTTATTTTGTGTACATAAGCATAACCACATGTGACTAACTGAAGCCTGCAATGTTTTTAATCACTTAAACCTTTGATACCTGAGTGAATTCACTTGATTTCTTTAAAAAATATGGGAAAACGTGGGAAAAGATTCAAAAATATGGGAATATTTCCAGTGCAATTGTGTGGAAACATCATTTTTAGGAGGCAGGGTTAAGATTTCTTGAGTAGTTTGCAGTGAATCTCTTATTCATTGCCTTAAACTGGAATTAACCGTGTCACAAAATTGGGGTTATCCAACCTTCGAATTAGCATTTCCCATGATTATACTTCTTATCCATCAATCTAGAATTATAGTGTTATCTTAGAGGGTAAATTATGGCTGTTAGTAAAGCTAGTTAGCTAATGAAAACATCTCTCCTTTGTGTTGATATGTCATCTGCTTTGAGTGTTCCCCGAAAATATAATGTCTGCATGATGCTACGAAAGGGTAAATCCCAAATCCCCAATTAAGCATCATTTTCTGAGATTGCAATATGTAGCATATGGAAACTTATTTTCCATATCTTAAGACCTCTGGGGGATGGATTTAATACGTTTTAATGCCAACTAAAGCCTGATCCACAGACACCCTGTTTCATGTCTTTAGTGCTGCAGAGCAGTCAGTGAGTATAATGTGGACTGCTCTGTGAAGAGCTGAATCATATCGTCAGTGATGAATTGTGAAACAAAACTAGCAGAAATTAATTACTTATCTAGGATAGGATGCACATTATTAATCCCCAAAGGGGAAATTCATTTGCTACCAGGCCAAACATGCACCAACAAGAAAGTGACAATGTGACAGGGCACAAGACAACAGACTGCATATAAAAATAAATGATCTGCACCAGGCATAACACTGAGAGAGCATAATAATCATACCAGTTTAAAAAAAAGAAAAAAAAAAAGAACTCTAGGAAAGTGCAAAATTGCAAAATACACATGTGCAAACTGCAATATACAGTATAGAGCAGGCACCAATCTATGCCACTCCTGGCAATTCAAGTCACATAAGATTCAATTGTTCAAGTAAAAACAACAACACCAACAGCAATAGTACTACTAATAATTAATAAATAAAAACAGCAGCAATCAACAGTTCTTATTAAAGTAGCTGACAGCCTAAACCTCCTACACCTCTCTGTCATACATCTAGGTGCAAGTAGCCTTTCACTTCTTCCACTCAAAGAAAACACACTGTGCAAGAGATGATCATCCCTAGATAAGACACTTCTGAGTTTCTTAATGGATCTCTGCTCCAGAATTTCATCCAAAAGCACTAGGGCTAGTACCAATAATGGAACCTGCTTTCCTAATAAGTTTGTTAATTCTGTTCTTGTCTTCTACTGTAAGACTGCCACCCCAGCACACAGCAGCATAGAACAGCACACTTAACAGAATACCATGGTAAAAGACAGTAAGGGTAGGCCCCACCAGGTAGCTACTCACCGACAGGGCAGGCGCCATGACACACTAGCCAACCAGCTGACACATATTGCACATTTGTCCACATATTGTGGACAATTAGATCAGAGATCATCACCAGTTTTTAGGTATACTGAAGAAATTGTGACAGGATGTACATATGACAAAGTGTACAGAATGAAATAAGTGTCCCACCTACTTTGGTGCAGTCTACACATATTATCTAGCACACAAATTACAGCCTCAACATAAACACTGCTCACTTTTTTCATGCATAACAGAAAACTCTTTACTTCATTGCATTATTAAAGCATTTAGATTGGAAGTAGATGATATGATTATTCATCTACACAATAGCTTCTAAATGAAACCTCTAGGAAAGCTCCATGGAACAGTTCCCCCACCTGGTCTGCTGGCTCTCACTGACACACACCTGCCTTCCTCACCTGCACTCGTGTGCTGCCAGGGCTGCCCCCGATCAAAACCTCTGTGGTGCACAGCTGCGGCCCCTTTTTCTACTCCAAAAACACATTCTCTGAAAACTAATTGCAATTTTTTGGATCCCTTCAGCTATATTAGCAAAACACATCTAGATGCCAAAAGATGCTCTGCTCATCATGTCTCTACCCCTTTTCACCAACTCAGTTCTGTCCATTTGTGCTGTGTTAGTTCCTCTATTCTCCTCTATATCTTTTCTTTTTTCTTCTCTCTCTCCTTTTTTTTTTTTTTTTAATATGCTACAACTTCATCTCCAATTCTATTAGAAGTATTTGCCCAAGTTGAAACTTATGTAGAACAACCACGGGATCAGTTTTATATCATTCAGTATTAATTTACACTGGCAAAATGCTGCAATAGCAAGGCAGGCATGTAGTTGAATGCAGACTGTAATATCTACAAAACGTATAAACTTCATGTTTCTGCTAATCTTTTCCCAAACTAGGCAGAACTGCAGTATCATTTTCCTCTTTTTATCTAGCTTTTGGTTTCAATTCATTCCACTATGATATGAAAAAAGAACTTTCAGAGACTTCAATCTTTCTTCACACCAATACTCCATCACCATAATGAAGTCATCCACATTAGTTTTCTTTTTCTAAGCAGCAGCACTGTTGTGTTTTGATGACTTGAAATTGGGTGGAGTGAAACGAACCCTCTGCTGGAAAAACATTTTGCTTTACACAGCTAATAATCAGTTCTGTGGCTTATGAATGTTGATGACTGATGGCTCACTGAGATAGTTCAGATGTTTAATTTTAAGACTGATAGTTGGGGGGAAGTCCACCTCAATGGCAGGAGGCTAACAGTTAGCATTTGGAGCATCCAGCCAGTATCCAGCACCCAGTAACAATTATTTTTTTTAATGTTAATAGAAACTTTATTGTCATTGTATATGACACAATGAAATTCAGTTTAGAGCATCTCAAGATAGCAGCAAATGATAAAATAAATAATATAAAAATATAAGCTATATACACCCACCCATTCTGACACATTCACACCAGCACGCCTCGCACATACACATACTCAGTAATAAATAACTAAAAACAGATAAAGCAGCAGTTAATACACAGAGTCAGTATTGAGGGGGTGAGGGAGTGAGGGAGTGTGTGTGTGACGTGTTATGGTTTTGAAGTCAGTGTTATGAATTTTGTAAAATGTTCACAGCTCTGGGGAAGAGGCTGTTACGGAGTCTGTTGGTTCGTGTGCTGGGGGTTCTCAGTCTGCCTGAGGGGAGGGTGGTGACAACAATGACAGTGACAGGAAGATAGCACCATCACTGTCCCAAATAACAGAGAGGTGAAATAATATCACATTTGTCAAAATGGGTGAACTGTACCTTTAACACAAATCTGAGCCTAGGCCCTTTGCTGCATGTCATCTCCTCACTCTGCCCTGCCTTTCCTGTCTCTCTGTCTACTGTCACTAAATAAAATAGAATACTGTCAAATAAAGCAGAAATGCCATAAAGGTAATCTTGAAAAAAAAAAAAAAAAAGCTTATTTCAAGCAAATGACTTACAACAAGTTCTACTATTCTGAAAGAAAAAAAGTAAAATCTACTGAAATGGCCTAAATGATCTGGCAGTGCAGTAAGGTTTTACTAAAAATAGCTGCTCAGGACTTTTGAAGTCATAAGTCTGGTCATAACATAAAATCCCTGGCCAGGCTTGTCAGCTTGTTGCAGTACTTGTTCTCTCTCCACTCTTTAATTGCCTTTTTCTGATATGTGACCTGCGGTGTGTGTGCACTGATCCAAACACACCGCTGCAAATTGATGAGACAGGATTCATGGTGGGTTCGGTCTACACACTGTGTCACAGCCTTAATTGCCGAGGCCTCGGCAGGGCAACGGGCAAGCAGAGGTTCATTGGCCAGCAGAAATCCTGCCACCACACCCCTCCATCCCATCCTCCATTCATCATCTGGCCGAGGAAAGTAAGCAGATGAATCACTAAGACTCCAAATGAATTCAGGCGCAGATCTGCTATTGGGCTCCCTCTCCCTGGGTGAGGGGGAGGAAGACTTAATTGGGAACTCTTTCTGCAAGTAAAGTGCAGAAAATTCACTGCCAAGTGACATCAAGAAACCCAAAAAGTTCCTGACTTCTACAAATTGTAGCACTGTAAGTGTGTGCGGCAAAGCCAACTGGTTACACCAGGAAGTATGACCAGGTGGACTAACGGTGGTGGGAATGCTACGGACTGTTGTATTTCCTTTCCGTGTGTTCTCTGCTGACTCTGTTACTGACGCTGTGCAACAATGCTGCTCTGGCTACTCTGGTGTCTCACCCAGCCTTGGGCTTTTATTCTTCATCTATCTATATTTTTGTTTACACAAAACTACATCTAAGTCCTATTATAATGCTAAGACAGCACATACTAAAATGTTAGAATAAATCACGGAGTATGAACTATAATTAATATACATACATTTATATTCGCTGCACTGCACTTTCTGTTTTTTTTTTTTTTTTTTGCACTTCTGGTTAGATGCTAAACTCCAACTTTTGTTGTCTTAGTAGGCTACTTGCACTTTGCGCAATGACAGTAAAGTTGGATCTAATCTAATCTAATCTACTCTAATGAACAGGGTGTTGTATGCATGCATGTAATATTACATGTAATATTCTATATAAACTGTGTTTGCTGACATTCCTGTGCACTCTTTAGAAAAGATGATGAGAGCTTAATTTTCCATGATGTTACACTGAATGCACCAAGGAAGGGGCGTGACCCAGTCTGGCCACACAGCATCTCACCCACTGGTTTTGGTGAGATGCTGTGTGGTTTATTTTGTTTTGGACATTAGGGAGAGCATAAAACTTTGCACATCTATTCCTCGGGCAGGTGCGTCGGAAAAGGACAAACCAGTCCAAAGTAATTGAAGGATAAATTCCCGCACACTGGCCAACTTCCAGAATCAAGAGTTTATTGCGACGTTTCGGTCATAGACCTTTTTCAAGCAAATGTTTGTGCCAACAAAAGAAGCCATCTTAAATAGGAGTGGCTGTGTTGATTTATAATGAAAGGTATATATGGCAGTCTGTGTGCGCCGCTCACCTGTCAGATCCGGCAGACCTGACCGGGTGGGCGTGGCACCGGTCAGAATCAGACCGGTGCCGCGGCCGGCCCGCCTGATGCTGACTGGTGGCTTTTTTATTCAAACAAGATTTTGTCCATACGAAAAGTATGGCCGGCTCGGGGAGGGGCGCCTCTAGTGGCCAGAAGGGGCCAGTGGCGGCCGTTACCGCCGCCACTGGCCCCATAAAAAATGCCGCCTAGGGCGGCAACATGGGCAGAACCGCCACTGTTTGTGTGATTGCTGATAACTCTGTTACCCCCTGAACCAGAAAAGGTCAGGCCATTGTTGGCAGTCAAAAATGGCAGTATGGCCTTTTGAGGGCAGCTAAATAAAATCAAACCAGTATATTGCTCCCATGATGTCATGGCAGCTTTGAGAAGAGATAGAAAGCCACGAGACAAAACAAAAAGACTGATGTGTATGAAATGGATAAATGAATGAATAAATGATGCTGTTTCCCAGATTTTTGCACACTGGGGGCCCACACAATCAATGCCTTTAAAAAGACTTACCTTAGAGTGTCTTTTGGTTTGTTAGCACTGTACTAGGGAACCACATGCAAGAAATAAGCATATATTAAAGGGATAGTTTGCGCATTTTGAAAAATGCTAAATTATTTCACTTCCTCCCCAGCTGTTCTGTAGGACAGTAGTGGTTCTGCCTTCCTCTCATTGAGTGCTGGATGCTGGCTGGATGCTCCAAATGCAAATGTATTGCTTTGGATGATTGAAGATCATGGGTGAGCAGGGCTCAGGTAGTTGCCAAAGTGTTGCTGCATGCTGTAATGTGGTCCGTTGTGTGCTGCAGTAGGAACACTGTAGTGGTAGCCAATGCCAAATTGAGCCACAGTACACTTGACACCATCACCAACTCTTTTCACCTCAAATCTCAGCCACCCCGATCCTGCCCAGCCCTTGAAGCGCCGTCCTCCCCCTCCCTGCTCGTCATCATTAAGTAACACGGTCCTCGGTTAACTCCAGTTGCTGTGATCAGAGAGTGTCCCATTTCTACGGGCACTGGATCTGTCAGCCAGCACAGCGGGAAGTGGAGAGTGTGTGCTCTGGGAATGGAAAAGGTGGTGTACCTGACTAGCAAGATTACATGATGTTTATATCATGGAGCTGTCACACAGCAAGATGGAATTTGTGTACTGAAACGGTAGCAAGGTGCGGAAAATGGGCTGAAGATACCAGGCAAGAAACAAGCCAGTTTGTCAGTACTGCTACTGGAATCCCTGCTTTCTGAGTAATTTAGGTGCAAACCACGTTTCTAGTGAATTTACTGAGACCAAAGCAGACAAATTTACTTAATGGCTTTACTGTTTTTTTTTTTTTCTTTTTTCCTTTTTTGTATCTTTATATAATCACACATCCAGAAAAACATGGGACAAGGCTGATGTGCAAACAAACAAGAAATGACCCAAAAAATAGCAAAAAAAAAAAAAAAAGTGTAAAATTCACTAAATTACTAGGAAATTAGCAATGACTGAATAAATAGTTAAACACTGCATTTAAAATGATCATAAATAATATAATAATAAACCTCTCTCTCTCTCTCTGTCTCTCTCTCTCTCTCTCTCTCTCTCTCTCTCTCTCTCTATATATATATATATATATATATTTATACACACACACAGCAGATTTGATTTGGTTTAGTTTCTAGTTTCGTTTTGTTTCGTTTACCAAAGACACCCAAACTCCAAAACTGAGGTTGACATTTGGGACAAACAATTCCCCATTCTGGTCTGATTCATTTTCTACTCCAATTGCTTGAAGTAATTCATTTGCAGCAAAGGGAAGTGGTGAGAGAAGCAAATATATCACTCATTATCTCTGCTGCTCACTACTTCAGACTGTGCATGAATCAACTTCATGAATCAATAATTACTATAATTTTCCAATTTATCAGCAGGCAGTGGCTGAGGGTAGCTTGCACTATTAAAAAGATTCCCTCATAAGAACTGGCTCACAAAGCCAGTTTGTGGCTGGCACTTCTATTTGGCCTGCTACAACTACTGTTCTTTTAACTTTTTCTTTTTCTTTTTCTTTTTTTTTTTCATTTGTCTGGTTCTCACCTTTGGCTTATGAAATAAAAACCTGAAGCCAGTGCAACCAATGAGTAAAAGAAAGAGAGGAGAATCCACACTGTGTCTGCCCAGTCTCTCACAGGACTAGTTTTGCCTACAGCAATCAGAAGGGACATTTTAGTACCGACTGTAACCAAGTGAGAGGAGAATTTTTTACTGGAAGATGAAATTTCTATACATTTCCTAGTTCTGCTTGTCTTGACCTCATTCCTCACCCTTTTTTCCAAATAAAAAAAAAAATGCTTGATAGAAATGTTAAATAAAATCCCCAAAGTCAGCTGTGCATGGTGATTCAGTGGGTAGCAGAGTCACCTCACAGCATTTGAGTCTCAGCCCTAGTCCTCTCTGTGAGGAGTTTGCATGGATTTCTTCCCATTGTTCAAAAACATGCAGGTCAGCTAAACAGGTGGCTCTAAATTACTCGTAGGTTTAAATTGGTGAGTGAATGGCTTCATCTGTTTGATAAAAGATCAAATAACAGCTTTACTTCATGAAATCTATCTCATTCAAGTAGATATAACTGAAAAGTGGAAGTTAGCTCTAAAACAACATTTGATCCATTAAACATCTTGACCCTAAGAATGTAGGTTATGCCCACCAAAGGTCCATATAAAAAGCAGGGAATCCATTGAATCGGAATTTTTTTCTCAAATTCTGGCAGCTTCCAAGGAGTGTTCTTGGGCAAACAGGCATCTTGTACTTTCTGGCACATAATATTCCCATTCACCAGCTGGCCTTCAGCGGGGTGGAAGGGGAGAATGGAGAGGGAGATCCTAAATGTACCACCAAAATCTTACAAATGAATAAAAGATGATATTTTACCCTCACTTTTTCAAAATATTATAATAATGTCCTGAAATTAAACTTGTTACAAAGCTATAGGATTATCATGCTCTTTAAACCAAACAGATCTGTTTTGGTTCTGTGTGTTTCTTACACAGTATTTATCCAATTCCTCTTCCTCTTCCTCTATCAGTTATTGTCTGGACACCAGAATGCTAAAATGTTGTCCCTCATCTACCTATTCTAGACAGATTATATATATATATATATATATATATATATATATATATATATGTAGTTGTGACATATTAGCAGCCTATTAGCAGCTGTTTTCTGCCATAATGTGAAATAACCAACACATAGACCAGTCACCAAGACAATTATGCTTGTCAGCTTTAGAAGCAGTCCTGATTTATGTTCTCTTTTTTATTCTCTGGGAGGAGAAATAATTAGTCCCTGTGCAGTTGGAAGCAAATGACTGGGGGTTTAAAACAAATACCCTGTATGCTGCAAACAAACCACATTACATGTGTGTGTGTATGTGTGTGTGTGTGTCTGTGAAAGAGAGAGAGAGAGAGAGAGAGAGCGAGAGAGAGCTGAACTGTGTGTGTGTATATGTATTTATTTGAGGATGCATGAGACACACTTCTACACAGTCCTGGAATACTAAAGTCTTGGTTGGGGCTAGGTTCTGCCTCTATTAAAGCAATGCAGTAGGTGTATGTTGGTATTTTATGTAAAAACCATATAGTCTTATCAGATATTGAAACCATATTTCACATGGTTCTATATGCCTACAATGCGAGTGACAGAAACTAGAAAAACCCTTTGATGCTACTACGTTAATGACCAGTAAATATAACCCAGTTTGAGTGTAATTAATTGCGTACGACACACAGGTCTTTGCCACAGTCCATGCTCATTTATCACACATTGTCACTGTGCTTTCATTACAACACTGAGGCACATATCTTGTCCTCTTTAGAAACAACATGCAAAGACGCCAGGCTCATAAAAGGCATGGTAAACCCCAGTTTACAAACAGGAATTTTCCGATTTTGTATCATTTTTGAGTACCTCTTCATAATTCACCAAGGTCTGTGAGATCGTAAAAGTCACTAAATGTGACAATAATCCGTTCTAGCAGGGCTTGGTGGGCTATAGATCCCCTTGTAAGGTACTAATATTATTTCAGCTCAGGTCAGGCCAATGCACCATCCAGCAAAGTGAAAATATCACACTTGATGGAACTGAAATAGCTATGGGTCTGTCTGGCTGCAACCATATGCCAGTTAATGTTTTCTTGGCTAATATTACAACAGAGCTCACTTGCTGAAATGTTCACTTTGGAATCTTGTAGTAGTAGAGTTGATGTGAGAAAGTCCTCGACTGGCACGAAGGATAGCTAATGAGATGTTGAGAACAAATGAGTGTTTAGAACAGACACCAACACAACATGGTCTGTTACTGTGGCATGGAGCAAAATATTAGCCTGATATTCAGACTGAATGACCATTTTGTTTCTGCTCTATAACTCAGTCTGAAATTGCCCCTGAATTAGTCAAATTCTGTAGGCGGAGGGATTTGAATCCTGCTAACCCGTGTCCAGCTGTTATGTAGTTTTCAGCTGACACACTCACTGTGTTTAGCCAGCTGACAGCACTGATGCAAATTAGCAACAGTGTTAATGTTGACACTTTATGCCATTTATGCCAAGTCAATTTGTCAGTGAAAAGGCTCTTAACAAATGCAAAACCTTTATATTTCAAAAAAGCCAATGAAAAGCATTTGAATGAATGATTCAGTGAAGTCCAGGCTAGCCATGGAAACAAACTCCCTGGAGTAGAACTAGACTGATCTTAACAGGCCGGGGGACATTGTCACAGGGGTTAGTTGATAAATTCAATAGAAATTTTGCCAAATCCTATGCGCAGAATAAAAATTTTTTTTTTTCCCCTGTCAGAAATGCCTTCAGTGCACAATGTTGCCCTGCTTTTAATGTTATTAGTTTTAAAATTTAAAACCATGTTGATAGCACCTATAATTTTATCATCCATTTTCTCAATATGTTAGCCAGTGTTGTGCTCTCTGTGGCTGCAGCACAGCACGATTACATCAACAACATTTGTCTGCCCTACAATGGTGCTGCTTGGACTGCAGTTTTTCAAGCCAAGAAATCCGAGTTGAATTGGGCTACACCAAAACCCTATGAACTGCTAGAAGTTTTTTTTTTTAGGGTGAATGTGTGATTCATGGGTCTGTGGAGCCAGGCTAGCTAAAATATATCAGTGGAGTCAAAAGAGGAGCCAAAGGAGAAAGTCAGTCTTTGTTTGAGGCAGCAGTGGATCATTGGCTTAGATAAATAGTCTCTCCAGCACTGCCTCGAAAATTATCCCATATAATGAGATGAAGGCTCTTGGGCCTCAGAGATGATATTGCCCAGGTGACAGCAGAATGTGTAATATGTCTCTCACATTAGATTAGATACAAGTGGAGCAAGCACTGACAAATGGGAGAAAATAACCACTGATATGCTGAATGACAGAGGATGAGTGTCAGCTGCTACTTCTGCCTGTGTATCAGCCAAGCTCTCTCTCAGTGGCATTCAATAACCCCCTTGCAACACCCAGTCCCTGATATGCATATAAAAATGACTTGTGCTATTTTCTTCTGGTATCATTATGGGCCAGCTGAGAAACCATAAATCACCAGTTGTCGCTGGATTTCTATCACTGGATTCTTGGCATACGAAAGACATCAGATTGTGTTTGTCTTTATTTTCTTAATCGATCAACAAAGTGGAATATTTATGCTATTAACAATGATATCAGCTACAGTATCAGATAAACACTTGGGTTCAGGGTCAACATAAGAATTAGGATTAGACTTAAGTGATGAGATGGCTGTTTAGCATGGGCTCAGGTTTATTCCCTGCCAAACGGTTAGTTATAGTTTATGATTAAATCTGTAACCTATGGTTGGAGTTTGAGTTAGGATAAAGTTTAGATTTAGCATATGAAAATAACTAGGCAGTGAAAGGTCCTCACAAGTATTCTGTGTATGTTAGAGTGCAGATCAGGCCACACAGTTTTGTCCGAACCCGACCCGACCCGACCCGACCCGACCCGACCCGACCCGACATTTTCGGGTCTGGTCTGGCCTAAACTTTACGTGAATTGGGCGGGTCGGGTCGGGCTTTGGGTTCTGTGTGTGGATTTTTTTTTTTTTTAATAAAAAAATAGAATTATGTGTTGTGTTATTGATTATGACGTTTCATTTTTATGTGACTGGTGGAGAGAGTGAGAGACTGGATTGGATTTGGAGGCTAAACTTTCAGTGACAGACAACCAGCTGTGCGAGCGCAGCGCAAACAAGTGAGAGAGAGTTGCAGCAGTATCCCGCTGTGCTGGCAGACTCGGTAGAGTCACAAATCAAAGACACTTTACAACAGAGAAGTAGAGAACAGAGAAATTAATAGCCTACTTTTATGTTTTATGAACAACTGAACATTTGAAGCTGCCTTTTGCCAACTATTATGTCCGTTCTTTCACTGCTACTAGAATTTGAGCCACCGGTGCTGCTAATTAATGGCGAATTTGGCGTTTTTTTTTTTTTTTCGGGCTTTATCGGGCTGTCGGGCTTAAAGTTCGGCTAATTAGTTGGGTAGGGTAGGGCCTCGGGCTGGCCCAGTTGGGCCCAGTTCGGGTCGGGTCTTAATTTTCAGGCCCGATGAGAACTCTAATCAGGCCACACATTTTTGTCCGAACCCGACCTGAGATGGAAGCGTAGTAACCAAGCCCGACCTGAACCTGACAGCTATTATTTTTTTTTGCGTCCGAACCCGACAAAAGCCCGAGATTTTGCCTGCCCTCCATCGCTAGATTACATTTACTGGCTGTAAGAGTGTCATCATGTAAACTCTACAGTTTCCCAGAACAGACAGTAGGTCCATCATTTTTCACTAAAATAATGCCACCTTGACCAAAACCAGACCGAGCCTGAACATAATTTCTAATTTTTTTTTTTGTCCAAAGCCGGCCCGACCTTGGGTCTCAATGGCCTCCAGTCAGGTATCAACACTCAAGTATGTGTGTGTGTGTGTGTGTGTACTTCAGCTGCTTCCAGTTTAGCTGTTAGGTCCTGTGAACCAGCAGGAGGAGTTTGCTGTTTCCTGGCTGATTTTCCCTCTAAAGAGGAAAAAAAGGAACACGTCCACCTAAATCAGTGTGTTTTGTCTCTCTCCACCCGGCTATTCTGTAACCTCTTCTTAGTGGCTTTCAGATGGCTTCTTGTATTTGCTTTGCAGGTCATGGAGGATCAGGGGTGGGGCCTTTTCAAACAATTCTGGGCACTTTCTACAGATGGGTGATGATCTTAACGCATTCAACCTGCTGGCACTTTGCATCAGTATTATTATTTATGATGTTTTTGATTAACAGATATGCCGTGGGTAATAGGATTGACTCGAATGGCTGTTGCCAGTGGCTCAATCGCAAATGCAATCAGCAGTGGGGGCAGCAGACTCCCCTGCTTGGTGCCCCTCCTCATGGCAAAATACAGAGAGAGAACAGCACCTAAGGGGTTATGCTAAAACAGCTTTATAATATTCTCTTAGCTTATAAAACTCTCACCTAGGCCTAGTCTTTGAGGGTAAAAAGCAAAAACTTCCACCTCAACACGATCAAACGCTTTGCCAGCATCCCATGAGACCATCATGCCCTTCAAGCTGTGATATTGACACAGCTGAACTATTTTAGGTGTTCTTCTAACATTATTACACGTGTTTCTTCCAGCAGTGAGTAATGAGTATGAATACTATTATGTAACATCAATATGTATTATGCTACAATGGAGGGGGGAGAGGAAGAGTGGCAAGGAATTTGGAACGGTGCAATAGAAATGTTAGTGTAGAATATATTACTCAGCACTATTGTTTGTGTGCTTGCATGTTACTTAAGTAGAAGTCACGCTGCAAAAAGCTACTACAGTAAATTCAAAGATAGCTTGGAATATTGGTTTACCCTGCTTTTTAATTAATTCATTTATTAATTTATTTCAAAATTCTGAAATGTTATCAAATTAAACTTAAATCTGCACTATTACCTCCTGGCAGGGTTTATGCCCCATTCCGTTTGCCTCTTTGTTAGATTGTTAGCAGGATGTCTCGAAACGTTCTGAATACATTTGTATGAATCTTGGTGGAGAAGTTAGTCACAGGACGAGGAAGAACTGAGTGAGTCACTTCTCACAGCAGCTGGCAAAAGGAGGGTGTGGCACTGAGCGTGATTGACGTGTGGTAAACATCCAACATGTGGAACTGGCATATCTTCACACAGTGTTGGCAGAGGCATGTGAGCGCTTTGTTCTTCAGCGATGCTACTACATTGATTGTTCTGCTATTAACAATCCAGATAGCTAACACGGCCAGTTAACTATATGAAACAAGAATGGCTGTGTGTGTGTTAGTGAGTGTGTGTGTGTGTGTGTGTGTGTGTGTGTGTGTGTGTGTGCAGGCCTTTAGTGTAGCCAGTGATGATTAATGAGAGTAAAGAGTAAAAGAGAAGAGATACATAGGTGTGACCGAGGGAAGGGAAAACGAGCTAGGATAATGGCTAGGAGACAGAGGTGGAGGAGGAAGAGGAGGGAGGAAGAGAAAACCCCTAAATCAGCATTCATGGAGCTGTGGAGTAGAGAGGATGCAGAGTGCAAAGGAAGAAAAAGACACAAGCAAAAAGAAGGAGCACAATTAGAAAAACAAAAGCAAGCAGAGATAGTTTAGTGTTGGTTTCTCTTGGACTTGGTCATCTATATTTAATGAGAGTGCCTGTGCGTGTGTGTGTGTGTGTGTGTGTGTGTGTGTGTGTGTGTGTAGGGGATCACTATGAATAATAGAGTGACTGCTTGATCCAGTGGAGTTCTTCATTAGCTTAGGAGCACCAGGCAGCATTTCCTAAACTCTGGATGGCCTCACCCCTCAGAGAGAGAGAGAGAGAGAGAGAGAGAGAGAGAGAGAGAGAGAGAGAGAGAGAGAGAGAGAGAGAGAGAGAGAGAGAGAGAGAGAGAGAGAGAGAGAGAGAGAGAGAGAGAGAGAGAGAGAGAGAGAGAGAGAGAGAGAGAGAGAGAGAGAGAGAAGATGAGGGATATCAGAATAAAATATAAAATATCAAAATACAAAGATCCATAGTGCTACAGCTTTAAAGTCAGAGAGAAAGATTAGACAAAGTAACGGACACATGAGCAGTGTGTGAATGTGAGTGTGTGTTCACCCTGCAGTCATCATCCAAAGCCTGTCTGCTCATATTAAATCCTATAGGGTTCAAAACCTAGGAAATTTCTGAGGGCCAATAGCAATATTGGTCCTGAACTCTGCATAGATATGCTGAATAGATACACTGAGCGGTACATCCACAGAGAGCTGGACTCTAACAAGAAGACATTTAGTTAACTGACGTCACTTTATACAGCCATAGCACTTCTGCTTCCTTTTGTTAACCAACAAAGCACACAAAGAGGATTAAACCAGTAAATATGCACGACTTCCAGTACCAATTTTTTTGAAGAAATTAAACTGCTTATCTTATTTTAGTACTTTCACAAGTGATTGCAATTATGTAAAAAAAAAAAAAAAAAAAAAGGGCAACAATATCTTTTTTTTTTTTTTTTACATTAGCTAAATGTACTTACTGTTGGTGTTCATTTATGTACTAAAATTGATATTATGGGAGCTATTTTGCTATGGAAGTGAATGGAGAGGCACAAATAGAGTGTTCTGAATTAGTAGCCAAGGGGATCACAGAACAATTAACAAGGATATTTCACCACCACGTGGACTCAAATCACACCCAGGCAACTATATAAACCAAAGTTCAATGCTGCTTTAAACTGGGCATAACATAAACCCATACAATGCTCGACTGCCATCAAATTGTATGTTTAGCAGCAGCTAGTGTGCAGAGATGCCACTATTTTTATTTGATCAACCAAAAAATCATCAAGAAGTGGGTGTGGTTTGAACCAGAAGTGGGTATCCTGAATCTGTTCATACACTTTACTTTTCATATACTTTACTTTTCACCAAATTACTTTTTTTCTTCTAATAACTGATAATCAGCTTCTACAGTATGTTTGTGCTTTGTGCACTGTGCCTTTTAGCTCTTGAAAGAATGGTCATATAAGATGAAGAAGTAAGGTGCTTTGCTTGGCTAGTGGCTTGCATGCTAAGCTCACAGTGGCTAGGCTAGAACTGTCGTGTCAGCAAAAAGCCATACCATCAGCACAATGAGGGAGAGAGAGAGAGAGAGAGAGAGAGAGAGAGAGAGAGAGAGAGAGAGAGAGAGAGAGAGAGAGAGAGAGAGACAGAGAGATGTAAGGCAGCTGCAGCACCACAAGCAAAGTGAGATATAGTGAGAGATAGATACGCTGGCCAAATTAGGTTTTTCTTCTTTATAACTCCGGTAAATAGATAAAGGTCCTATATTGTTGCACACAGCTCTCTGAGTGAGTGAGTAATGAGCTCAGCAAGAGCTGTGTTTGGGCCCTATGGGAGGAACTGTGTGTGGCTGTGACATCACACTGTCGAAATAACTTTACAAACTGTCAAACACACTGGCAAACTGTCAGACTGACAGTGGACTGCGAATTAAACAAACAAACAAAAAAGTAGCCCTATGACGGCATATAAGTGCCATTGTAGGACTCCAAAAAGAAGAAACAATCCAGAGCCGGTTGGGGGCTCTCCTCCCTCTCCTGTGTGATTTAGTCAGAAGATGAGGTCATTGATGAGGTGATCAGCTGCAGGCCTGATACACGGCGAGCAGCAGCGACTGGAGTGTGTGGCTGATCCAACCTCACACAGTCAAGCCATGTGCTTTCCTTTTTTTTTTTTTTTCAAAAAGAAAAGGTTTTTTTTTTTTTTGAGTTTTTTTCTTGTAAATTTGACTTTATAATCACAGAATTTTCACCAGAATTCTCTGTACCACCCCCCACCCCCATGTCCATAATTTCCCTTTTCCATTCCCTTTTCCATTTTCCCTTCAGAGGCACTAACACGCCATGGTAAGCCCTACATATTTGTATGAAACAATTTTTTTTGTAACAAATATTTGTTTTGTCTGAGTACATGCCACACCTCTCAGAGCTGTGTCCCAAGATCATATTATATACTGAATTCTAACCATGTTTTGAGTTTGTAGTGTGTTTACAGTGTGAAAGTATGAAAATACAGTATACTCAAGAACACACACATGTGCGCGCGCGCACACACACACACACACACACACACACAGTAGCACTAATACATCGTTGTAGCTTTTGGGATGCAGCTACTGCCTTTTTTTTTATTCACTTTCTGCTGTGATGGTCGGGTGTATTGCCCCTTTAACTGTGATCTCCAGTTTGCAGATTCACTCCAACTGTTTCTGCTCTTGTTGCTGTTCTCCGGTCCATGTGCTGTCTCAGCTGGCAACATGAATGAAGCCATGCCCCATATTTAAAAGCCACATGGGATACCACTTCCCATGCTCTTGCACATTACGGGTTGTTCAAACTGGCAGGCTAGCACTAATCTTACATAACAATGCTTTTGATGACAAACAGTATAAAATATTGACATTTTTTTCTCTTACATGGGCTGCGTGCGTATAATTATATAACATCCTTTAAAGATAATTACACTAGCCTTATCCAGGTCAATTATGTGTTATATAATAGAGCTGACGGCAGGTTATTTAGATGAAACTTCATCAAAAACAAATCCCAAGCCTAATTCAGCGGCAAGCAACAAGATCTGTTCCATTGCTTACGGCACCACTGACTGAGCTATCCTGACACTATAATGACTCTTTATTGCTTCGTCTCCTCTCGATGATTTGTCTTACTCAGGTACAGTCCAAAGCTGCACACTTCCCTCAGAACAAAATGAAGGGATGGATTCCAGTGCATTAAGCAGACAGTGAAAAATAAACGTCCCTTCAATTGTCTCTTAAGACTGTTTTTTGCCTGTGTTCTATTATATTATATTATAGTGAATTATATTTGAAAGTCTGGGACACTGGGTTCAAATAGAGCTATAGCTCAGATGGTAGGGCGTGTGTTACTGATCGCAGCGGGCTGGGTTCAAATCTGAACCCAGACCCTTTGCTGCATGTCATCCGCTCTCTCTCCCCTGCCTTTCCTGTCTCTCTCTACTCAGAGTGTCAAATAAAACAGAAATGCCCCAAAATAATCTTAAAAAAAAAAAAAAGGAAGACAATTATCACCATTTACATTAAATAAACACTGTTTGGTTATCACATGATATTAAGCAGATTCAGACTCATGAGGATATAGTCTACATGTCTTACCTGAAACATGTAATAAGTAAAGACTTCCATCACCTGATCCCCCTCCTTATGCCAACTGTTGCTTTAATACGATGTCATGTTACCACTCTTTCATACAATCGTCACACATCACACATCAGCTACACACAATGTCACACTGACATGCTTTCTTCAGCAGCTCTTCTACATGCTTTGCCCTGATACTGGGCTGGGCAGGTCCTGAGGCTGGAGCTGCCGGCCTTAGGGCGCCTGCAGACAAAACATATTCCGCCACCAGATATGCCACTTACAACTGTCAGCTTGAATTCTTCTCCATTTCAGTGCTTAAGTGTCCAATGATGCCAATAGAAACAGAAAATATCTGATGTCACTTGTGCTTGGTCAGATAGGCTTCATATTTGAGTAGCATCATCAGTTTACCTAATTAAATATTATTGGTAGGAACAATTTTTCTGGATATTGCAACTTAGTTACGCTCATCAGTCCCCATCAGAAACCCAATGTTTAGAATCAGAATCAGAATCAGATTCAGAATCAGAAATACTTTATTGATCCCTGAGGGGAAACTGGGTAATTGGGTACACAGGGGGAAGCAATCCTAGATTCATTTTCAAATGTCTCTGGGGAATTTTAATGCAAATATGTGTTAACTTAACTGATTGCTAAAGATACTACATATTGCAGTTTCCCAGACTTTTAATACCGAGATAACCGTTTCTCAAGACCTCGATCCTCATGTTTAAACCCTTTCTGAGAATATAGGATTGTACTTGAGGCTCATGCATGGAGAGATAAAGTCAATTGATGATGTTGCAATTCCTACTAAAAATGTAGCTTACCTAATACTGGTCAATAGATAAGTCATAGATTTCATGATGATGGCCCTTAAAGATCAAGGCTATGTGGGGCAGTTGTGAGACCTGATAGGGTTTTACGAGCAAGAATTAGTACTAATGGTACACTCAGGGCCGGACTGGGAGATTATTTCAGGCCAGGAGGTAGTCATCCACCCAGGCCATCCGGGGTGGGGGGTGGGGGGTGGGGGGGGGGGGGGGGGGGGGAGTTGGAAGCCTACACATACAGGCAGTAGCCACTCCAACACTCACTCTGATGTCACATAGCCACTCCATATTTATGTAAACTGCCTGGTTTTCATATGTCTGCAACTTGTTACAGGTTGGTGATTAATAATAAAGAATAACTACCATTTTTGTAATGTAATCCCAAGGAACATGCAAATGACTCATGTACCACCTATCACATGCCCTACTGTAGACATTGTTGTGTACCTTCTGCCAATGGTCGTGCACTGGCCTCTCTTTCTGCAGCACCAACAGGACTGCTATCAATACCACCACCACCTTTGAATAGCAAACATAGAATTATTGTGTTTTGCATTCACTATAAGAATAATGGAATGATTATATCCCATTTGTTGCACAAAAAAAATAATCTCAAAGGCAGTAAAAAAAATATGGCTTGTAAATCAGTGATTTTAAAACCTCAATCCTTATTTAATTTCAAAACTTTTGAATTTCAAGTCCAGCTCCTACATTTCTACACTGTACGTGTAAAATCTAATCCTCAGTGTTAATTCAACTCTAACTGAGAGAGTACATGGCCTAAAGAACCTCCTACTGAGAAGAACCAGTGTGTTTTAGAAAACTCACTTGCTGAAGCATCACTTTTTTTGACGGTGCGACAGCGAGGGGGGGGCTGAATAACAAGGGCAACTTGAGGCACTTGGCAGCGTTTTCCTCGAGTGCCTTTCTTTTTTTCTCTCTCTCCCTTTCTGCCCCACCTTTCCTCTTTTTTTCCCCGGATTTGGATTGGGGTCCATGGAAAAATTTAT